>NC_134486.1:108468839-108594290 GCF_040206685.1 Ascaphus truei
TGCGGAGACCCCACTGCTGCCACGTGTGACCCGGTGAGTGTGTGAGTGACAGATTGAGTGTCTGTGAGTGTGTGATTGTGCCTGTGTGTCTGTGAGTGTGCCTGTGTGTCTGTGAGTGTGCCTGTGTGTCTGTGAGTGTGCCTGTGTGTCTGTGAGTGTGCCTGTGTGCCTGTGAGTGTGTCAGTGAGTGTGCCTGTGTGCCTGTGTGTCTGTCAGTGTGCCTGTGTGTCTGTGAGTGTGCCTGTGTGTCTGTGAGTGTGTCAGTGTGTCTGTGAGTGTGCCTGTGTGTCTGTGAGTGTGCCTGTGTGTCTGTGAGTGTGCCTGTGTGTCTGTGAGTGTGCCTGTGTGTCTGTGAGTGTGCCTGTGTGCCTGTGTGCCTGTCAGTGTGCCTGTGTGTCTGTCAGTGTGCCTGTGTGTCTGTCAGTGTGCCTGTGTGTCTGTGAGTGTGCCTGTGTGTCTGTGAGTGTGTGAGTGTGTCAGTGTGCCTGTGTGTCTGTCAGTGTGCCTGTGTGTCTGTCAGTGTGCCTGTGTGTCTGTCAGTGTGCCTGTGTGTCTGTCAGTGTGCCTGTGTGTCTGTCAGTGTGCCTGTGTGTCTGTGAGTGTGCCTGTGTGTCTGTGAGTGTGCCTGTGTGTCTGTGAGTGTGTCAGTGTGCCTGTGTGCCTGTGTGTCTGTCAGTGTGCCTTTGTGTCTGTGAGTGTGCCTGTGTGTCTGTGAGTGTGCCTGTGTGCCTGTGAGTGTGCCTGTGTGTCTGTGAGTGTGCCTGTGTGTCTGTGTGCCTGTCTGTGTGTGTGTGTCTGTGTGTGTGTGTGTGAGTGAGTGTCTCTGAGTGTGTGTCTGTGAGTCTTCTGCGTGAGTGTGTCTCTGCGTGAGTGTCTGCGTGAGTGTGTCTCTGCGTGTCTGTGAGTGTCTGAGAGTGAGTGTGTGTCTGTGAGTGTCACCCTCTCCCTGTGTCGCCCTCGCCTTCTCCCTGTCGCCCTCGCCCTCTCTCTGTCTTTGTCTCTCATTCTCTCTGTGTGTGTTCTGTGTCTCTCTTTTTTTGTCTCTCTTTTTTTGTCTCTCATTTTTGTGTGTCTCTCATTTTTGTGTGTCTCTCATTTTTGTGTGTCTCTCATTTTTGTGTGTCTCTCATTTTTGTGTGTCTCTCTTTTTCTGTGTGTGTCTCTCTTTTTCTGTGTGTGTCTCTCTTTTTCTGTGTGTGTCTCTCTTTTTCTGTGTGTGTCTCAAAAACAAGCGCGCGATCCAGCACCCTCCGCTCCCCACGTGGGACGGAGGGGGAAGCCTAAAACAAGCGCGCGATCCAGCCCCCCCGCACCCTCCGCTCCCCACGTGGGACGGAGGGGGAAGCCCAAAACAAGCGCGTGATCACGCCCCCCCGCACCCTCCGCTCCCCACGTGGGACGGAGGGGGAAGTGCCAACCCAGCTTCCCCCGTGCGCGCCTCCTGCGCCAGTCCGCCTCCTGCCCATGATCTCCCCCTAATCACCTGCCCCCGATTCTCGCTTGCTGCCGGGGAGCGTGCTGCGGCGTCGGCCGCTTCGGGGGGGGGGGGGGGGGGACCTGCTGCTGCTGCTGAGGCCCACGCTGCGCTGTGTGTCCCATGTCTTGGAGAGGGCCCACTGCCGTGCGGAGACCCCACTGCTGCCACGTGTGACCCGGTGAGTGTGTGAGTGACAGATTGAGTGTCTGTGAGTGTGTGATTGTGCCTGTGTGTCTGTGAGTGTGCCTGTGTGTCTGTGAGTGTGCCTGTGTGTCTGTGAGTGTGCCTGTGTGTCTGTGAGTGTGCCTGTGTGCCTGTGAGTGTGTCAGTGAGTGTGCCTGTGTGCCTGTGTGTCTGTCAGTGTGCCTGTGTGTCTGTGAGTGTGCCTGTGTGTCTGTGAGTGTGTCAGTGTGTCTGTGAGTGTGCCTGTGTGTCTGTGAGTGTGCCTGTGTGTCTGTGAGTGTGCCTGTGTGTCTGTGAGTGTGCCTGTGTGTCTGTGAGTGTGCCTGTGTGCCTGTGTGCCTGTCAGTGTGCCTGTGTGTCTGTCAGTGTGCCTGTGTGTCTGTCAGTGTGCCTGTGTGTCTGTGAGTGTGCCTGTGTGTCTGTGAGTGTGTGAGTGTGTGAGTGTGCCTGTGTGTCTGTCAGTGTGCCTGTGTGTCTGTCAGTGTGCCTGTGTGTCTGTCAGTGTGCCTGTGTGTCTGTCAGTGTGCCTGTGTGTCTGTCAGTGTGCCTGTGTGTCTGTGAGTGTGCCTGTGTGTCTGTGAGTGTGTCAGTGTGCCTGTGTGTCTGTGAGTGTGTCAGTGTGCCTGTGTGTCTGTGTGTCTGTCAGTGTGCCTTTGTGTCTGTGAGTGTGCCTGTGTGTCTGTGAGTGTGCCTGTGTGTCTGTGAGTGTGCCTGTGTGTCTGTCAGTGTGCCTGTGTGTCTGTGTGCCTGTCTGTGTGTGTGTGTCTGTGTGTGTGTGTGTGAGTGAGTGTCTCTGAGTGTGTGTCTGTGAGTCTTCTGCGTGAGTGTGTCTCTGCGTGAGTGTCTGCGTGAGTGTGTCTCTGCGTGTCTGTGAGTGTCTGAGAGTGAGTGTGTGTCTGTGAGTGTCACCCTCTCCCTGTGTCGCCCTCGCCTTCTCCCTGTCGCCCTCTCCCTGTGTCGCCCTCGCCCTCTCTCTGTCTTTGTCTCTCATTCTCTCTGTGTGTGTTCTGTGTCTCTCTTTTTTTGTCTCTCTTTTTTTGTCTCTCATTTTTGTGTGTCTCTCATTTTTGTGTGTCTCTCATTTTTGTGTGTCTCTCATTTTTGTGTGTCTCTCTTTTTCTGTGTGTGTCTCTCTTTTTCTGTGTGTGTCTCTCTTTTTCTGTGTGTGTCTCTCTTTTTCTGTGTGTGTCTCTCTTTTTCTGTGTGTGTCTCTCTTTTTCTGTGTGTGTCTCTCTTTTTCTGTGTGTGTCTCTCTTTTTCTGTGTGTGTCTCTCTTTTTCTGTGTGTCTCTCTTTTTCTGTGTGTCTCTCTTTTTCTGTGTGTGTCTCTCTTTTTCTGTGTGTGTCTCTCTTTTTCTGTGTGTGTCTCTCTGTCTGTCTCTCTCTATCTGTCTCTCTCTATCTGTCTCTCTCTATCTGTCTCTCTGGCCGAGTCCATAGAAGGACAGGCCGCGCTGAGCCGTGCGGACGCTCCGCGCTGAGCCCCTGCATACTCAATGAGGATGCCTTGAGAGGGGGCTCACGCGAGCGTCCGCAGGCGTGCTGAGGCGCTGGAGTTTTCAGCCGACAGCCAAGCTGTTTTTCAGAGCACTGTCGGCTGAAAACATCCAATCAGCGCGGAGCAGCGTCAACGTCACGGCGCCTTGACGTCTCTCTCTCTGTCTCTCTCTCTCTCTCCCACTCTCTCTCTGTCTCTCCCACTCTCTCTCTGTCTCTCCCACTCTCTCTCTGTCTCTGTCTCTCCCACTCTCTCTCTGTCTCTGTCTCTCCCACTCTCTCTCTGTCTCTGTCTCTCCCACTCTCTCTCTGTCTCTGTCTCTCCCACTCTCTCTCTGTCTCTGTCTCTCCCACTCTCTCTCTGTCTCTGTCTCTCCCACTCTCTCTCTCTCTCCCACTCTCTCTCTGTCTCTCCCACTCTCTCTCTGTCTCTCCCACTCTCTCTCTGTCTCTCCCACTCTCTCTCTGTCTCTCCCACTCTCTCTCTGTCTCTCCCACTCTCTCTCTCTCTCCCACTCTCTCTCTCTCTCCCACTCTCTCTCTCTCTCCCACTCTCTCTCTCTCTCTCCCACTCTCTCTCCCACTCTCTCTCTCTCTCCCACTCTCTCTCTCTCTCCCACTCTCTCTCTCTCTCTCCCACTCTCTCTCCCACTCTCTCTCTCTCCCACTCTCTCTCTCTCCCACTCTCTCTCTCTCCCACTCTTCCTCACTCACTCTCACTCTCTCTCACTCACTCTCACTCTCTCCCACACTCCCCCACACACTCTCTCTCTCTCTCCCCCACACACTCTCGCTCTCTCCCCCACACACTCTCACACTATGGATCTGGATATCTTAACTGCCCTATACTACACTGAAATAACCTATACTGCTTACTTCCAGATCTGACTCAAGCTTCACACGGAAGACATCGAACCCCCCCTAACCCAGAAGACAGGTAACGAACACCTCCCCTCCAATGTATAACATTGCGGGAATGAGGGTACCTGGACTTTGAGGGTCTGCGGATCAGGTAAGATCCCAGACGGGATTGCTGCTTTAAATATTGTGAAGCGGGGGCATCCAGACACTAGTTAAAGGGTGCAGGAAACTAGTCATCCACATCTGGCTTTTTTTTTCTAGATTCGACATTTATACACACACACACACACACACACACACACACACACACACACACACACACACACACACACACACACACACACACACACACACCAAGGACTAATTGTAGTATAATGTAATACAATAAATAAACTAATATCAAAAACGAATGTTCTTACTAGGAATTTATTCAATTTATTTAATTTATGGCTTTTTTTAAAATGCGTGGCTGGGGGCGGGACTAGAGGCGGGGTTGGGGGCGGGACTAGGTGGCGAGTAGATTTTTTGGTTCGGCGAGTAGATTTTTGGGTGATTTGTCAAGCACTGTATATATATATATATATAGTGTGTGTGTGTGTGTGATATATATATATAGTGTGTGTGATATATATATATATATATATATATATATATATATATATATATATATAGTGACAAACAAAACAAAAAAGCAGCGCCTATAGGGGTATAATTGTGTAGGTGTATAAATTTATAATGTATTTGAATGTGTGTAATAAACGACTAAGTGCCTATCCTGGTGGGTATACTGTATGTGAATCAATTATATAAATGAATCAATTGTATAAAGTGTGCCAAAATATTATATTAAATAGATGCAGAATAGTGATATGTGACACCCAATATAGATGCAATAGAAACAGCCTCTTTGGCGCCGGTTAACCCCCTTTTTTTCAATTGTTTTCCTGACTGGTTGTACCACCAGTCTTCCACCTGGCTGCCTGAACATTTATTCAATTTCATTCAATATTATTAGCGCTGTTTTGCACCTATTCTTTTTTTCTGGAATAGAAACAGGGTTACATAAACAATGAAAAAAATTATATAAAATAAAATATAAAAAACAATGAAAAGAGGGTGATACCAGTCCTCAATTGGAATGTCCAATAAAATTGAAAAAATAAAAATAAAAAATGCAAATGGTGTTGGGGGTCTCCGGCTGCTCTCAAAGGATTAACCACATCCGAAAGGAATCTGCAAAAGAGAGAGAGGAGAGAGCGCACGCCCCATAGTGTAAAAACGTAAATTTATTGAGGGGAGGGGAAGGGGGGGATAAAAAATGCACTCACAAGGGTACAAGTTTTAAAAGCATATTGTGATATAATCACCACCATCCGGTAACTGCAACAGGCGCTGGAATAAATCCTCGGTCCCGAGATGATATTAAACCACGTTGTTTGCAGGATGTCCTGGGCTTGGTGATGGTAAGAAACGATTTCCAACGATACCAGGAACACACCGCCCTGCCTGGAGTTCTCTGCGATATCCGGCGCTCAAATCAGTTGGTAGCTGCGCCCCGTGATGACGTAATGTCCTTGCGTACGTGATGACGCTCCCTGACGCGTTTCGTCACACACCCACTCCCAGTAGAAGGCTAAGGCCGAAACGCGTAGGAGCAGGTCCAGTAGGCAGGATCCCCTGTTTTGTCCCCTCTCTATGACATGTACATGTGCAATGAGCTTTGCTAATTGTTTCCTCCCCAGACTTTGCTGAGTACCTGACTTGAGGTGATGTATTGCTTATTTGCTGTTACAGACCAAGGTGTGCTTTTTTGATTGTATTATGTGTCTTTCACAGTGAGTCCCACTGACATTGCATTACTTTATATTTATCCCAGGTCTCAGGGAGATTGAAGTATTTTGCTGTTCATTGTATTAGCCACGTTACTTAGCCACCGTGTTTTGTCTGTTATCAGCCTCACTGTTTCCACCTTGTCAGGTACTTCAGAGCATTTATTTTTGTCTATTTAGACTTTTGTATTGTCCCTTAGGGTAACCCCCTGGTTAGAGGATACATCAAGTTTGCATTATACAGGGGATCCATGCCTTGTTTTAATTTTCTGTGCTTTGATTTTAATTTTATGTTCTGTGACAATTTTCAATAAACATTTTGTGATTTTGTACCGTCAGGCAAACTAGAGTGCTTTCATTGGGGCTCTTTTTTCTCCTTTGCAATATTATATGCCCTTATAGCACCACTGACAGATGATTACATCTAAATTTACTTTGTCGTTTTTTTAGTTGCCTTAACTTGTCTTATGGATGCGGGGTCATCTCCTTTTCTCTCAAATATATATATGTGTGTGTGTGTGAGATATATATAGTGTGTGTGTGTATACACACACACGTATGTGTGCACCCCAGCGGTCTGACAGAAGTATTCTCTGACTTCCGGTGTCTGCCGCTGCCACAGCGGAATTCCTCCCTACCGCCCTCCTGTCCCATTCACATGGTCCTCTTCTCCCTCCGCCACCAACTGCTATCCTCTGCCGCGCTTCGCTGCAGGATGCCGTCCTTCTCTCCCTCCGCCGCCGGCTGCTGTCCTCTGTCGCTGCCGAGCTTCGCTGCAGGATGCCATCCTTCTCTCCCTCCGCCGCTGGCTGCTGTCCTCTGTTGCTGCCGGCTGCTGACCTTCGCTATATATCCATACATACAAATATATATACATATACACACACACGTACGTACGTATGTATGTGTATATTACATACATACATACACACACCAGAATATATGAGTTCTTCAGTATTTGTTGATACCTTTTTTTATTTGGACCAAGAATTTGTGTCATGGGACAAGCTTTCAAGAGTTTTCCTCTCTTCCTCAGGTCAAGCAATACCATAAATATATACACACATATACATACACACTATGTGTGCGTGTCTATGTATGTGTGCGCATGTTTATGTGTGCGCATGTTCATGTGTGTGTATGTGTGCGTGTGCGCATGTATATGTGTGCGTGTGTGTGCATGTATGTGTGCGTGTGCACGTGTGTATGTGTGCATGTATATGCGTGCGTGTGCATATATATCTATATCATACACACACATACATACACACCTAAGCTCCGCAGGGCCCTGTGCCTGCAAAATGTCTCTGTAAAGTGCTATGTAAAACTAGCAGCGCTATACAAGAACAAGCCATTATTAATTTTAATAACACACACATTGAATTGTACACATTCACATACACACAAAATTAAATATACATATTGTTTACAGTATGATATATACAGATTTGATTTTAAATGAGTTGTTAATATTTAACATTAACTACACACGTGCAATGGAATAAGGTTTAATTAATTAATTCTGAGCTACTCTCCTTTTCTGCTGCTGCTGCTGCTCTGACAATTCTGTGGGGAAGATCATGTGACCAGGCAAATGACTGATACATTTGTGCTCCATGCTCGTGCACGGCTGTGGAGGGGGCAGGACTCACAAAGGGGTGTGCCAGAGCCTGTTACATTAAAGGAAGGGGTTGTGCCTTTCTAAAGGGTTGCTAGAGAAACAAAAATGCTCGTTACATTAGAATACATTCAAAATTGTTTTTTCAAAAAAAGAAAACGCTACAAGTATTTTCTCACAGTACAGAACTGATTTATTAAAAAAAAACACACATGCAGGATATTGACTGAACAGCAGCTTTAATTTATGATGAAATAACGAAGGAATAGCCCACACTTGTCCATGAAACAGCTTTTGAGTCAATTGTCCAATTACTTTTGGTCCCTTGAAAAAGAGGGGGCTACATATTAAAGATATGTAATTCCTAAACCCTTCCTCCAATTTGGATGTGAAAACCCTAAAAATAAAATTATATATATACTGTATATATATATATATTTTATGTTTTGGATTTTTACCAAAGGTGAATAATACATCGCACATAACATATATATTTATATAATAAAAAATATACTTGTGATTACTAGATCAACTGTACACGTACAGTTTGTTAGTTATCTCAAGTTAGTATACATTTTTTTCCATAATGCTAAAATAGTTAAATGCTATTTTCTTTCATGTAATCCAATGGAAAGCAATCAATAAAGGGTTGCAAAATATAACACCATCAATGGCTGCTGCCAATTTAAAAAAAAAAAAAAGCTACAGTATCTTAAAACATTCATTGCAAAACACAAAAAAAACCTGACTACACATTCATTAAAAAGCATGTGTGTATATTGAATTATAAGTATTAATCCACACAGCTGGTTGCTAATGCCCTGGTGGAGGAGTTGAAGGCATGAGGTAAAATAAGTGCACGAACTGTCAATCAATCCCCAGTACACAGTGTTATGTTATTATTTGTTGGCTAAAATTAATAGTCTCCTAATATGTCCATAGAACATTTCCAAATGTGTACTTACTGCAGAAAACACTCTATATTCAGTGTGTGATGCATAAAAGGAACTGCACGTTACAGAGATGAATGCACTACAAATCAGGCAAAGGGCCAGGTCATGTCTGAAGAGGTCTTGTAAAATGCTATCCTCTTTGATAATGTATCATTATTTTGTACTTTTATGGTTACTGACAAGATGTCCCAGTTTCATTTAGAAAAGTCAATAGATAAAAACACGCAGCCACAGTAAGCTAGTCATCAATAGGACATAATGCAAAACTAACTGAATGTTCTTATTTTAAAAACAAAACTGCGAGAAATATTTTAAAATGAATGACTTAATTTGTAATGGCAACATTTCCTAATTACGGTAAACCTGCAAGGGCTGCTTACAATCCAGCAACCACTTTTTAATCACTAAATTAATTGTAGCAACACTATTCGGACTTCCCAATTTTTATCCAAATAGAATAGGTAATAAATCGACTTGTGCAATATCACAGTTCTAATTGCTGACGAAGAGCACTACATATCAAATTCTATAAGAAAGAGCAAACTACAAAAGAAACAGCAAGCTTTTTGCCTTTTAAAGTATTTTTCCTGGCACTTCATTAAATGTCCTTCTGGAGAGAAATTACATTCTGCTCTGATTTTACTACATTACACAATTTAGTATCATCCATAAAGATGGAGACTTTGCTCTCTATGCCAAACTCAAGGTCATTAATAAACCAGCTAAAAAGCAGGGGTCCCAGTACCGATCCTTGAGGTACTCCACTTTAGCCCAACCTGAAAAGGTTCCATTTATGACAACTCTCTGTTGTCTATTCTTCAACCAGTTTTCCATCCAGGTGCAAATATTTTTACTGAGACCAATTTCCTTCATTTTGTACACTAATCTTGAATGGCACCATATCAAAAGCCTTGGCAAAATCTAAGTAGACCACATCAATTGCATTACCTTGGTCTAAATTCCTACTTACCTCCTCAAAGAAACTAATATGATTAGTTTGGCATTACCTATGCTTCATAAATCAATGCTAACTCTTACTAATAACTGTGTAATCCAATAGGTATTCCTCAATATCATCCTCTATTAAACCTTCAATTAGCTTCCTCACTATTGATGTCAGGCTTACAGGTCTGTATTCTCTGGTAGTAATCTAGCTCCCTTTTGAAATATAGGCACCGCATCTGCTTTACGCACTATTATTGTACTGAACCTGTGGAAATGGAGTCCTTGAATATTAAATGCAATGGTTTGGCCATTACTGAATTTAACTCCTTAAAAACCTTTGGGTGCCTGCCATTGGGGACAGCTGCTATATTTACTTTAGTTTTATCTCACGTCGCCTATGCACTTCTTCCTCAGTTAAACAATTGTTTGCAATTGACTCCTCACTGTTAAATACAGAAGCAAAGCATGAATTTAAAATCGCTGCCTTTTCCTTATAGCCGATACATTTCCTGCCCATCTCACACTGAAATGGTCCTATATTCTCTTTTCTAATATTTTTGTTATTAAGGTGCTTAAAGAACTTTTTAGGGTTGATCTTACTTTCTATTGCAATACATTATTAATTTTATATTTTTGCAAATCCGGTTGCCCTTTTGCAACTTTTGTTACATTCCTTAGAATTCTGATATGATGCCTAATCTAAATGTCTACCCCTTCCTTTGCATTTCCCCCTCTAGGCACATTGGTTTAGACTTGTTTATTTTATATTTATTACCTGAGAGTAATACAATGAATAAATGTACTTATCTAACAATGTTTTAAAGACTGCCCATTTATCTTTCAAACATTTTAGGACAAAACAGGCATTCCAATTTATTCCTTGTATCTTATTCCGCAATTTATAAAAATCTGCCTTACTAAAATGTAAAGTCTTTGTTGAACCCTTAGAATATGTTTTTTGATCATTTAAAATGAGACTATGTTATTATCACACTTTCCCAAATGTTCCTTGACTAGAAAATTGGTTATTACTTCTATATTGCTTTATATAACCAAATCCAGTATTATCCTTCTCCCAGTTGATTTTTAATAGCATATACCAAAATTGTCTATGTGTATATAGATATATATATATAGCCCTCAGACTCCCCCGGTCGGACCCCCTAGGGTATACTAAGGTCTGGCTACATGTGTCTAGGTGGTGCATACCTGCTGGCAACAGGAGGGCCTGAGTCTCCCGCGATGGTGTGGGGGAGTACAGGACCAGGTTTCTGGGTTACTGGCCTTCATCTGTTCTTAGTGGTACAGCGCCTCCATCTCTGGCAAGCCCTAACAGGGTAGGGTGAAATCCTTCCAGAGAACCCCACTCAGGGGTGAGAGATTTCAGTCTCAGTCAAGTCTTTGTTAAAAGCAGCAGCAGCTTTCTTTATTCACACAGCAGCACCAGCAACAGTCCCAGCCACACGCTGGTATCAGGTACGAGGTCTTCTCTCCCCAGACTGCACACCCTCAGGATGGTCTGTGGGAGTTCACTGTATCCCTGCCACCACCCCAAGCCGCGGGCGCTCAGGGTGGGGCTAGCTCTTCCCTCACCTCCTAGGCAGGGTGAGAGGCATTGGTCCACCGTAGCTCTATCAGCTCTACCCAGGGCCTGCCGGATCTCCTCCAACTGAGTCACACTAACAGCCACTCTCTCTCCAAACTCACAGGACCCTAACTCTCCTGCACTCCTCAACTCACTCCGTCACTGACAGTAACTGGCCACTAAATAGGGACAGCCCTGCCCATCATGATGTCAGCAGACCCCTACGCTGTGTCTCTTGCCTTAGACACAGAGTCAGGTGGTCTACCTTCACCACTCAAGGCAGGGCTTGAGGTGGGGGAAACCCATGATAACTACTGGCAGCCTGCCCTTAGCAGGGCTTATACCAGTAGGAGGATAGACGTATAGCCCATTTTCTTACCAAGGCTAGATATATATATATATATATATATATATATATATATATATATATATGGGGAAAAACAGGAAGAGAGAGCGCACGCCCATAGCGTAAAATAGTATTTTAATGAGGGGAGGGGGAGAAGGGGGATAAAAAATGCACTCACAAGGGTACAATAAAAACAAGCATTGTGTGATATAATCACCACCATCCGGTTCGTGTCTGCAGCGTCTTGGGGCAGTCCCAGTATTGCAGTATCAGGATCGTAGTCCCAACAGGTATCCAGGGCAGATAGTATTCAATACAACTGTATTAGAGTCCTGGAAGATGGCTCCGTGTAGTACAGGCTTCTGCAGCAGTTGCGCATGGATACTATCTGCCCTGGATACCTGTTGGGACTACGATCCTGATACTGCAATACTGGGACTGCCCCAAGACGCTGCAGACACGAACCGGATGGTGGTGATTATATCACACAATGCTTGTTTTTATTGTACCCTTGTGAGTGCATTTTTTATCCCCCTTCTCCCCCTCCCCTCATTAAAATACTATTTTACGCTATGGGCGTGCGCTCTCTCTTCCTGTTTTTTCCCCTAGATTCACTGTGGACTTGGTTTGACCACACTGAGAGCTGCCGGAGACCCTCCACACCGGAACCAACATCATTACTGGACTTATTTTTGAGGACTGGTTTTTATACAAATTTTTTTCTTTTATATTATCCATTTATTCCTTTTGTTTCTCTGTTTATTTATTTTTGTTATTATCTATATGTATACAATTATCATATTGTTTCCTGGTTTATAGCTTGATTGATTTGGTTATATATATGTAATTTTTACTATATGGTACATATTAGTTATTATTATTTATTAATTATATTATTTGGTTTATGAACTTTATAGATTCAGCTTAATAGAGGCGCTGCTTTTTTCTTTTTTGTTTGTCATATATATATATATATATATATATATATATATATAACATAGCTCAACTCCGTTATAGTACGATCCGCTACAACACAGTGTAAGCGTGGCTCCCGTTTAAAAAAACAAAACTTTAATAACACACACACCAGCGCGCGCACACACACTTTCCCTACCTGTTGATTGTATGCTGCCAGACCAGCATTTCAACCATGGAGTTTGGGAGTGTTCCAAGCCTCTCTCCCAGTCTGCACTCTGATAGGCTGAGATACGTATTTGTATTTTATCTGCTCAAGGTATGCTGGGAGTTGTAGTCCTGCTGCCTTTTAGCACAGATTTAGACAAACATTAGATGGCCCCAGCCATCTAATAAATATTCTCCACATCTCTCCCATCTCCCTACTCTCCCTCTCTGGAAGCTGATGAAGCAGGGAGAGGAGAGAGCTGCAGATCCCGGGTAAGCCCTCGCGGAACCCATGCTCTATATATAGCAAATAAAAAGATCACTTCACCCACCATAAATTATATATATGTGTGTGTGTGTGTGTGTGTGTGTGTGTGTGTGTGTGTGTGTGTGTGTGTGTGTGTGTGTGTGTGTGTGTGTGTGTGTGTGTGTGTGTGTATGTATGTATGTATGTATATATATATAGTGTTCGACAAACCTATACATTTGCACGCCCCGGGCGAGTGGATTTAACATCGTGGCCAGCTCCTATTGGCCCAAGCAGCACACGTGTGGTACTAGGTGGCGAGTAGATTTTTTGGTGATTTGTTGACCACTGTATCCACATATATACACACACACACACACACACACACACACACACACGTACAGATGCAGCAACGAGTATCCGAACACTTGCCTTTGAAAATCTGGAGCAATCTCCCAGTAATGCTGCAAGATTTCTGTGACATTTCTGCAAACAGACTAATTAATGGCCCATTGGATTAACACAGCGGGGGTCCCTGGCAGTCTCATTCAGTTTGACAGTGTAACTCTTTATAGTCTTATCACAGAGGAATTACTGGACCTCTTGAAATTAATGAAATATGGTAACCAAAACATCACCAAAGACCATGCCTCCAGGTAACATACAGTAGGTTGAAGTTTAGCTACCTCCTAAAGTGCTACAATGCAAACACCATGATTTAATGTATAAGAAGTGAAGACAGAGCACTCCGGAATCTGTCATCTGAATGCCATCAATGTTGTGCCACCGGGCAGATCACCGCGGGACACATTACCACGATGTCCGCTCCTGCGTCCGACCGCCGTGCACTTAACCCAAAAAGCCAAGCCAGGTCTGCCACTCAAACTGAATGTTTAAATGTCCAGCACGGGACCACTACACTTCCTAGACAGTCTAGGTAGTGTAGCTGTCTCTCGCGGGATATTAAAAACATCTAGTTGTCGGAGTGGTTGACATGGCTTGACTTGTTGGGTCAGGTGCACGGCGGTCTGGCGCAGGAGTGGACATCACAGTTAAGTGTCTAGCGGCAAAGTATCCCAGCTGCGTTTTGGTTGCAGCCAAACGCCCCATTCTGTCTGGAATAAGGTTATTGCAGACTGCTTTGGAGATAGGACCTGTATCTGCAGTAGGTGTTGCTGTTCAATCCAAATAATACTGATAAAAAAATAAGGGAGTCTGATAACATTTAAACATAACCTATGTTTACAGGTACATGCAATTAGAATTGTGTCCTATTTAAGAAATGCCATTGTAATAGCACAGCTTTTGATGTTGACACAATGCAAACTTACTCCTAAAATCTGATATCTTGCTTGGCAGATGGTTAACTGTCAGAATCAGTCTTTCATATTGAAACAGAGCCTTTACAAACAATTGGGAGTGTATCTTTCATTTCTCTGGACGCATAGGCTCAAAGCAGAGAGGCTACATAGGGATCGCAATCACCTGCGGTGAGCCAATGTAAAACGGAAGGGATAAAAGGCATGCTGCCTATCTTATTTCTAAAAGCCCTGCTTCAATGGAAAAATACAGATTGTAGCAGAAAATTAATCCAGTCACCCAAATAGGCCTACTAATTAAAAAGCTTTGCAGCAGTATACATTGCTGGCCTCTGTGGAAGTACAGTCATAAGTTGCAATAACTCCTCTCGCTATTCAACTTAAACATAACATGTTTTGGTAGTACAGCCCTTTGACAAACCTTTTCATGTTTTCCTTAAGAATGAGCTCAGATCCAAAAACACAATGGCTGAGGCTCCTCTCACTGTGATATCGTCAAACTTCAAGAAGCCCAGATGCTCAGGAGAGAGCTTCTTGGGTATCGCTGTCTCAGCTGTGTGCTTCCTGGGGGAGTGAAGTACAGATGGAGCAAGTCGTACAGTAGTAGCCCCGCTAACGCATTAAATTGTGCAGAAAATAATGCACACGCTACCATTGTTTTCAATAGAGCCGTTTATTTCTTGCACTAAATACTGTGGTCGCGTTAACAACGCATTGCATTAAAAAGGTAGTGGTAACGTCTGCTACATCTCTATATAGAAGTGAGAATAAGCAACAGAGGTTGCCATGTAAACACTAATGCAGCCTCTGGGCCCCTTTAAATATAAGCCCAAATAGCAAAATGCAAATAAAAAGCAGGTCTGTAAATGACATCACACTAAGCTCATTTTCAAGATAGATCATTTTGAGGGGCAACTGCAGTTTTACTTAGATTTTCTCAGTTCAATCATGTTTTGTTTTGTTAGAGGCTTGCTACTCTGAAGATATTTAGGATTCCACTAACACACTGTTTTTTCAAGGCTCGCAATGTCCTGGAATATTGTTCAGAGAACAAAAACTGCTCTTTTTTTCCAGGCTTACCTCCAAACATGCTGGCAAAGAAAGTCACATTTTATCAGTGAAATTGACGGATGGAGAGAATCGTACAACAAAAATTGCACAATTGCCAAAGGATATGTAAACAGATATACATATGGTAGGTTGTTTTGTTAGTATTCACAGTAATAACTATTTTTCTGCTTTACTAAAGGAATCAATAATCCCCAAGAATATTTTTTTTAGAAGAATAAATTGGCCCACAAAATGTTTGAGGGAGGAAATACTGTACTTTACCATTTAAAAAATAAAAATAACCAAGACTACCATTTACTACAAAATAAAAAAAAACAGAAAAACACCACATGTAATGACTTTTGCCCTGTACTGTAATACATTCTACCACAATCACCCTAACATCTATGTTTATCACACACTGTCTTTCGTAATGTACTCAAATATAATGTAGGCTGCAGATCTGACAGCAGTGACAAGATCCTATCCCAGTCACATGTACAGTAGATAATACAAGAATTGTTGTTGGTTTCAACACATGATGGCATAAAGGCAAAAAATATGTCCATTTGCGCTTTCAGTAGGTGTATGAAATTAGTGTTTCTTAAATCTGATGCTGATCGTTTCAGAGTAGGTTACCTGTTGTATTTTAATGGCACAAAGAGAACGGAAACGTGCACCATGTACAGGAATCGATTTTCAGACATACCATTATAATACTACGCCAAGCAATTATTCTCATAACTACTGCAGAACCCAATCACCAAACTGCTCACTGCCACAAGCATAGTAACACTGGCACACAGCATCGAGTTACATCGCCTCAAATACGGACAACATGAAATGTACACTGCTCGTGTCAAGTTAAATGTCATAATTCCCATTTGTGACTAGGGTTGCCAGGTGGCTTCTCGAAAAAATACTGGACACAATGGTGAAAGGTGCGACGTGCTCGACACATACATGCACAAATATTCACACGCCCACACCTCTCCATGCTGTTTCCTCCTCTCCTTGGTCCCATCCCATGGCTCCTGACACCTCCATTTCCCAGCAGCAGCCAATAAGGATGAAGAAGCAGCCCAGCCCCCTAGCAACAGCCCTGCTCTCTCCCTGCTTGGGGAAATACGGCCTCCCAAGCAAGTCAGATCACTATGTCCAGAGAGGTAATACCGGACACATAGATGTACAATATTACATCTAATTTTTTATTGAACAGTGTCCAAATACAGGACAGTCCGGTTCAATACAGGACAGTCCGGTTCAATACAGGACATCTATTTGTGACTCTTCATAAAGCACATTTAAATGAAGAAGTAGCAGCACACAGAGTGGTGTCTAAAAGGGGCGACAATTGTATTCAGTGACCCGTCACACAGAACTTTTTCTATAAAGGATAATGGAACTTTGAGAGTGAAATCCGAAAAGCTTACAACATTGTTTATATAGGTTTATAGAATTCTTTATCAACTTCATAGCATCTGTTTTAATATTGAATATACATAGCAATAGGTGTAACCTTTTACACTAAGAAATGCTCATTACAGGCATACCCCGGTTTAAGGACACTCACTTTAAGTACACTCGCGAGTATGGACATATCGCCCAATAGGCAAACAGCAGCTCACGCATGCGCCTGTCAACACGTCATGAATAGCAATACCACCTCCCTACCTGTACCAAAGCTGTGCGCAAGCGGGGAGACTATAGAGCCTGTTACAAATGCGTTATTTACATCATATATGCACGTATATGACGATTGCAGTACAGTAAATGCATTGATAAGTGGAAAAAAGGTAGTGCTTCACTTTAAGTACATTTTCGCTTTATATACATGCTCCGGTCCCATTGCGTACGTTAATGCGGGGTATGCCTGTATACTGTTAGGTTACTTGCTTTGTAGGCATCTTGTTAGTTCTAGCCATTTACCTGTTGACTGAACTGATCTGCATTTACTTTTAGAGGTACAGTAACTCATGTTGCAGGCCACCATGTTAAAATGAGCATGACACATTAAAAAGCAATAAGATGATTTACTGTATACATCTTTTACAGAATACGTTTATTCTATCGAGAGTACACAGACATGACTGAAGTCTTCCAAATTAGATTTTTGATATTTCTTCTTGGCCCCAAACTCTTAACTTCTCTCAAAGGCCACAAAGAGAAAATAACAGATCCCAGGAAGGACTCTCCGGTTTATCATTTTGGGCTACAGCACAATTAGCATTCATCTTGAGGCAAAATGTCTTTCAGAAGTG
This sequence comes from Ascaphus truei, assembly GCF_040206685.1. Taxonomy (NCBI): domain Eukaryota; kingdom Metazoa; phylum Chordata; class Amphibia; order Anura; family Ascaphidae; genus Ascaphus; species Ascaphus truei. The sequence goes on from NC_134486.1 coordinate 108,486,132, forward strand.
TAGCCATGACTGGTTTTGGCTACCAGTCTGCCCTCCCTGACATGCAAGCCCTGGTAAGTGCAGGCAGTGTCAGGACCAATTATGGGTTTTCCCCACACAGGCAACTCCCTTGAGTGACTGGAAAGGAGGTGGGACTAGGTCTGTGTTCTGCCCAATCCTGGGTTCAGACCTGGTACCTTCCCCACTACTGTACTTACTGGGTTGCAATACCAAATTTAGACAGTGTCTCTACCGTTGAGAGAGACAAGTAAAGTGCAGGATTGCTGTGCACTGTTATACCCTGGTCCACTTCCCTTAGGGGGAGAGTGAGTGATTACCATTCCCCTGGCTCTGCTAGAGGGCCAGGTAAGAGTAGGTTTTCCGCCGTAATGAGCCCTTGCATTATTAAAAAGGACATTAGTGCTAATGATATGCAAAAGAGGTGTACCCGACGACAACGCATATCCTCAGAGCTCCGTTATATTAATGTTACGGTAATTAAGTCCTAGCTAAAGGTGACACGGTCCTCACATCCAGACCCTGAAATAGGTATTTTACAGGGTCTGGGTAGGTGTAAGATCACTGGGCTCTTTTCCTCTCCTGTCTTCTTTTTTAACTTTAAACACCTACCTGTTCAGGGTCTGCATGAAAGACCACCTTTGGTTAAGACATGGGTAACGTTAAGCATATCTTAATGAGATCACTAATGGCCTCTGATTTTGCGGCTATTTATCTTTATGGACACCTGCTAAACTTAGGGATGCTAACGGATGATACCTATTTAGGCAACATCACGTTAGTAGCCAGATTTAACGGGCCTCTGAAAATCTACCCTAAAATGTGCACATATTAAAGTGTACATTTGCAAGTGTCTATAAGTGTTATACAGGAGTTAGACACAAAGTGGACTTCAGTCTGTCTTGATCCTTCAGCAACTTCATCAGCATGAGGATATTACTGGACTGCTTTTGGTGAGCTCACTTCTCTACACTAATATTCTACACTTGTTAGCCTGCACCATTAACTCCCCACATTCATCTACCGCAGTCTCTCCCAATACTTCTCCTTGTTTGTACACACATCACATCTTACTCTCCTGACAATTCCATCCTCCAATTTACTCTGCCACCTCTTAACACTCCCTGGCACTGCCTATTGCAGCAAGCTTTTAGAAGCAGCTGAAGGGCACACACCATATGTTGTTTGCGCACTGCACATGCCAACTGGAAGCACTAGAGCTTCATGTTAAATAATTACTTCAGCCACCTCTCCGTTTTGGACTACTGTTCCTCAGAATTCCTCTATATGCCTTCGCTCTAATCACTTCCACTTTTTGCTCTGCACTTAGCTCAAACACTTTCACCCCACAACCCTCTTTCTTAATTTCCCATTCTCTGCTGTCATCACCCTCATTCTACAGCCATCAACTCCATCTGCTTCATATACTACACCACCATCACCATCACCCACAAAAAACAAGCAACTCCGTGTCTTACACTCTCTTCCTCTCCTTACTATTACTTATACTCTGTAGCAACATATCCCCTAATCCTCGCCCTATCCACATTCCAATCCTTTCACGTCCCACACTCTACACCAAAGTCTCATTCTCACCACGCACTGCCAATCACTCCAAATTCATCCCAATTTCACCACTCCCTTCCCTTTTTCCTGTGCCCTATGGAATGCACAATCTGTCTGCAACACACTTACTGCAATACATGATATTAATTTCCAACTCTCTCAACATTCTAGCCATTACAGCAACCAGCCTCACCCCTCAGAAACCATCTCTCCAGCTGCCCTCTCCTATGGCGGTCTCTTCCTTAGACACACCCTCCGAACAGAGAATAGAGGCGTTGGCATACTACTTTCCCCATGCTGTACATTTCCTGCCATACCCCTATTTTCATCCCTCTTCTTCTTCGAAGTCTACGCTGTCCGTCTCTTTCCCTCGTGTCGTTGTCATCTGTTGTTTCCCTGGACCTACATCTCAATTTCTTGATAACTTTGCTGCCTGGCTTCCTCACTTCAGTCACAACTACTGTCATTCTGTGAGAGATTAACAAACCTATTGACACATTAAATGCCACTTCAGATGCTCATTGAATCTCTTTAACCTCCTCTTATGTTCTCTCCCAGTGGACCAGATCTCCTACTCATTGCAATGGACACTCAATGGACTTGGTTTTCTCCCACTTCTGTTGTCTCTAACACTCCCTTCCATCTCTCTGATTAAATTTTTACAACCTTTCCTCTACTCTTTCCTACCGACCTAGCAAACTCCCAATTCGACAGTACAGTAAGACGGCTCCTGCCACCATACGTCGCCACGATAATCAAAGCCACAAAAGTGTCCCACCCACTTTACACGCTACCTTACAAGTGCTAACGCAGTGCAGAACATTACTGGAGGAAATAACGCTCGAAAGCAGACTTTATCCACTATAAATTCATACTCAAGTTCTATAACACTACCCTTTGCCTTGCCAAGCAAACCTACTTTTCATCACTCATACAATGTCCACTAACCTTCAACGCCTATTTTCCACTTTTAACCCCCCCTTCTCCGCCCAACTACACCTGTACCCCCTTCTACCCTTACAGCCCAAGACCTCTCCACCTACTTCACAAACAACATTAAGTCCATCAGACATGACATCCCTTCAGGTCAAGCTCCCCATCCAACACCCAACTACTCTTGCACACCTAAATCCACCCTCTGCTCATTTTTTCCTGTGACGGAGGATTAGGTCTCCACGCTCCTCTCATCATCTCGCCATACAAATTGCACCATTAGCCCTATTCCTTCACATCTTCCCCGCTCCCTCTTTGGCACACTAATGCCCACCATAACTAACTTTTTTAACCTCTCTCTCAACTCCAGCACTTTCAATTTTTTTTAAACATGCACTCATCATGCCCATTCAAAAGAAACCCTCTCTTGATCTAGCCCCCCTCTCTAACTTCCGCCCTACCTCTATTCTCCTTTGCCTCCAAGCTACTTAAGCGACTTGAATTAAACTGATTTACTCACTTTCTCTCCTCCAACTCCTTGCTTGATTGTATGCAATTTGTTTTCCGCCCTCTACAGTCCACTGAGATAGCACTAACAAAAGTGACCAATAACCTACTCACAGCTAAGTCTAAAAGTCACTTCTCCTTACGAATTCTCCTGGATCTCTCTGCTGCCTTCGACACTGTTGATCACCCCCTTCTCCTGATACTCTCCACTACATTGACTTCTGTGACACTGTCTTCTCCTGGCTCACGTCCTACTGACCTAACTGCTCCTTCAGTGTCTCCTCCTCTTTACTACCACTCTCTGTTGGAGTACCATAAGGCTCTGTCCTTGGCCCTCTGCTCTTCTCACATACAGTCTTTTGGTTTTCAGTATCATCTCTATTGCGATGACACCCAAATGTATCTCTCCCCCTCTCTCGTGTCACAGACTGCCTCTCTTAAATCTCCTCCTGGATGTCCCACCATTACCTCAAGCTTAACTTGTCGAAAACAGGACTAATACTATTTCCTCCTTCCACCAACACTCTCCCTCACTATTAATAACACCACTATCACATCAACACCCCAAACCCATTGCCTAGGGATCATCTTTCACTCGGATCTCTCCTTTATTCCTCACATTCAGTCCCTCATGAAGTCCTACCATCTCCACCCCTGAAACCTTGCCAGGATGATGCAACCAAAATCCTAATTCACTCACTTATCTTGTCCCGCCTTGACTACTGCAACCTTCTTCTAGTTGGCATTCCCCTTGTATGCCTATCCCAACCTATCCCAACTCCAATCCATTCAAAACTTTGCAGCCCGACTCCTCTACCTCACTCACCAATTCATTTTGGCTCCAATTCACTTAGACGCAAATCCCTACTCTGGCTTCACATAGCCTATAGAATCAAATTTAAAACGCTAGACCCTTCTATCTCGGCCGTCATCCCCCCCCCCCCAACAAAATATATATATACACACATGTAAATGCACCCTACGTTCTGCAAGCGACATCTACTTCTCACGCCCTCCTACAAGACAACTCCCGTGCTGCCCCCCTCTGGAATTCCAACCACGTACCATCAGGCTTTCCCCCAGCTTTCAGACATTGAAAAACTCCCTGAATACTCACCTTTTCAAGGAAGCCTATCCGGCATACCTCGAATATCCAACTCCCCCCCTCCAACTTCATTGGGACCACTTGTGCGAATGGACCAATCTCCATGCTATGTAACACCCCCTAACATCCCGCCATCAAACTTTAACCAGAAAAGCTGTCGGGCTGGACCATACACCAACTTGAGGTATTTTCCATCCACAATAAGCAGCCGCTTTACCTTTATGTTTCCAAAACTGACCCTCATTCCTTCTAGATTTTAAACTCTCACGAGCAGGGTCCTCATTACATTTTTGTATCTGATTGCGCATGATTGTCCTAATTTTGTATTTGTATGTAACGGTTTAAGTAATTATCAAATCTCTGTACCCTCATTGTACCGCGCTGCAGAATTTTATGGTGCTTTACAAATAAACGATAATAATCCCCCAAACTGTCCTTTTTCTTATTTGACTGACACAGTATTAGGATGTTAGAGCATTTTTGAGTAGTGACATGACAGTGCTCCATGCTCCTATAATAGAACAATCACATTGGTCAATATTCCTGAAAAGTGAGCTAATCACAGATGTGTCTTAAACAATTAAAAATGATTTTCTGTAAATCTGTGTGTGCATATTATCCTCATTCCTTAGTTTTAGAGACCTCCATGCGTATTTAATCAAATGCAGACATCTTTTAGATGAACCGCAGTACATGTAAAAATAATATAAAACATGTGAAAGGAAGAGGAATTTGTATTATCTCTGAAGTTGATATTCAAGTTATTTGAGAGATTGTAAGCTCTCACGAGCAGGGCCCTCTTTACCTCGTATCTGTTTGTGCATGTTTGTCCTCACTTGTAGGTAACTGTTCATCTCAATCCTCGTCCCCACCTACAGTACATACCCAAATGCCCCATACGTTCTCCAAACGACATTCACCTTTCCTGCTTCCCTCACTCCCGCCTGCAAGACTTCTCTCGTGCTGCCCCCTATCTCTGGAATTCCCTACCATGTACCATTAGACTCTCTCCCAGCTTTCGGATGTTTAAAAACTCCCTGATAACTCACCTTTTCATGGAAGCCTACTTGCCATACCACTAACATCCAACTCCCCTCCCCCGACAACCCCATTGAGACCAGCTGTGTGTATGGACCAATCTATGCCCTATGTAACATTTCCCCCCCACCCCAAAAAAAAAACTTGAATGGATTCAGCTGTCAGGCTGGGCCATACTCTAACTTGAGCGAAACTCTATCCTACAATGAGCAATCACCTTACCTTCTTGTTTCAACATTGTCCCTCATTGCCTCTAGGTTGTAAGCTCCCACGAGCAGGGCCCTCATTACCTCTTTGTATCTATATGTGCGTATTTGTCCTCACTTGTATATAACAGTTTATGTAATATACATAACTCTGCACCCCATTGTTGGCGCTTCACAGATAAATGATAATCTAAAATTCTTGCTGTTCCATAATAAAAAAAAAAGGGGGGCAGTCCAACCAACTGTAGGACAAAAGTGAACTAAGGACAGTGGCAAGTTAAATAGTTTAAATATAGCAGATTGACAAAAAAAAAAATTAAAAAATAATAAATCGACTAAGTACTGTATAAGTATTTGAAAATAATATTTACACTTAACATTTCCATGGTGGTTTTATGATGTTAGCCAACTGATCTTTTCACTAGAAGACATTATAGGATAATTAACATTGCTGGCTTAGCTTTCTACTTTTGTTTGCAAAGTAATTATGGTGCAATCATTACTCAAACAGTAGGCCTGGTGTTAGTGTTCCCGACAAAATACAGTTTTTTTTTTTTGTTTTTCTTTTGATCGAGGTACAAACAAGACAGTTGCTTTAAGGGTGATTGAATCTTTCTAAGGAGGCTAATTAGAGTGTAATTTAAAAAAATTGAAGCCACTAAGATGAACTGCTTTTTTAATGTACAAGTATCACATTCTCTCTGTGAACCAATTCCCAGCCTGTGCTAAATAAGAAAATGCTCGGGAAGGGTTGCAAAGGAATACTAGAACAACACAGGCAAATATAGCTCAAAAACGGTGTGTGGGTTTATAATTTTAGGACGGTAAAACATTGCCCTATTGTATGCATGACCCAGTTCAAACCATGAAATGTGCTTTTAGAAGCAATGACCACAAAATATTCTATCCCCTGGGATGTTCTTTTCCCACAGTAAGGAAAATACACACTTTGTGGTTTCAGAGCCAGGGGAATTATTCTGAAATAATGTTTACCTAAATATATTTTATTATACATATTTATACTGTACTGTACATTTAAAAAAAAATGGTTGCATGTATGTTGCTTGATGATGATGATGATGATGATGATGATGACGATGACGAGGGAGAGACAGAGAGACAGCAAGAGAGAGAGAAAACATGAGCAGATAAGGTCAGAAGGTGGGTGAAGGTGATCAACAGTGCCAAAGACATGAGAGGAAGAATAACTGCACTGGTTGTTCACTATTAGAACCTACAGTAAATCATCTCTCTCTAGAATCTTCATAGGCAATATGCTCTAAAGAGCATAAGAGATTAAGTATACTATAGGGCAGCGGTGCGCAAAGTGGGGGGCGCAACCCCCAGGGGGGGCGGGAGATTGTGCTGGGGGGGCGCGGGCAGTTGCAGAGGCCCCGCGCTCTTCCCCCAGGCATTTAAATTAAATGCCGGGGGATCGCGTGAGGCCCCTGCAACTGTTTACTTACCGGGATTCAGCCGTCTGTGTTGCCTCGCCATGGCAACGCGGCGTCAATAGACACCGCGGCACCATGTGACCTGACGTCACACGCACACGCAGCGTCATCTGACGCGCCTGAAGGAAGGCAGGGGGGCGCGAGAGCCGGGCAGAGAGACAGGGGGGCGCAGCACAAAAAGTTTGCGCTCCCCTGCTATAGGGAATGAGGCAACTGACAATTGACATCTCTGTTCTTCTTGGAGCTTTAATATTAAATACCTACGACCACATTCACGTCTCAGACATACATCGCCCTATGTCACTACGTGTGCTCATGTGTGTGTCATTACCCAGAATCCCTGGCTACAGTGGAAAGACTTTGTACTGTGCAATTATGGGGCATGGCAGGTTAGGGGGACCTGTCTGAGATGTTAATGTGCTCATAAGGTTTATTTATCATTACTGTACACTCCATAGTAGAGAGTTTGTCATTGTTTTTTAATCATCATAATTTGTTTGTGTACCAGAGATTAAATACATAAAATAATCATGTTGAAACCTCTCTAATCTTTACATCTACAGTAGTTGTCCTAGAACCTTTTTTGGAATATAACCTACAGTAGTTGAAACTTTACACCATACCATAATCTCCCTGCAGATAATAATGCAAGAAAGGGTCAGTGAAAAGGCCTAGCCACACAATTATTCCTTCCATTGGCGTGCAAAAGAATCTAAAAGAGGGCCACTCAGTACATTTGCACCTAATACTGCACGTTTCAGAAATAGAACACATACCTTCTTTCTAAATGTGACAAACAATGCGGTTTTAAAATAAGCATTGTACAGTAGAGGCAACGTTTATTCTAGCATTTGCCGTAAACTAGCCGGGTTACATTCTGGGTATGTGCTGGGTATGTTCTGGGCTAGTTTGAGGCACGTTTAAGGCATTTCTGCATTGACTAACGACCCATAGGATTAACACAGCAGGGATCCCTGGCAGTCCAATTCAGTTTGAATGGGACGGCCAGGGACCCCCCGCTGTTAATCTGATAGGCCATTAATCAATGCAGAAATGCTGGGGCTAGTTTAAGGAAAGTTTAAGGCATGTATTCAGAATGTACCTGGGTCTTTTGGGGAATTGCCACTGGTTTTTGTTCGAATAAGAGTTGCCTCTACTGTACAAATCATAATAAACTTAAGTAAATAACATAAAGCAAATTACAAAGGTTTAGTCCCCCATGATGTAACCGTCTAAAGATTACTCTCCTAAACACTGTTCTCCAAAATGTAAGCCTCATTGCTTCGAATAGAGATCAATGTTGGGCTAAAGGTTGCTATTAAAGTATACACTGTGTATATATATATATATATATATATATATATATATATATATATATATATATATATATATATATATATATATTTAATATATATTTATATATATATATATATATATATATATATATATACTTTAATATATATATTTATTTATTCAGTACGATTTCAGCAATACAAATAGGGAAAATAGCTGTAGGCAATCTTGTTAAATCAATGACTTTGTTGCTTAAAAAACAAAAAAAACAAAAAAAAAACCACATGCCCACAAAAGGACCAATCTTGCGTATTTACCAGTTAATAGCTGGGTTGAGAACTAATTAACTAAAAACTGCGAGCAATCTTTTCACCTGTGAAATTACTTTAACCAAAGTTGTGAGGTTGCAGACTGCTGAATTTTGTAGCCTCTCTTGGGTTTCAGCCAGGGAAGAATTTCATCACATTTCTAAACATTATAAACCCATCACATCTACGAGCGTTGATTGGTAATGTTTGCAAGTACGTGCCTGCTTTATAGATTATACAGTGTGGGAGGTATGCTAATAAGATACTGTATGAACTACTGAATGCCAATACTTGTACGGTTATTTGTTGCAATATTTCAAGAGATCAGCATCCAAACAATAGGTGTTAAAATGCTGCATAAAAAAACACACATTTGACAAAAAAACTAAAATGTTTCCTGCAGATAAGACATACATAACAAATGATGACTGATATTTTTCTACAGTTCTGCAATAATATTATATGTTGTAACCTCTGTCCATTTTTACACAATGGTTCCTGATAACAACCGTGTGCTACTGTATGCCAAGAATATAGAATACAAACATATTCACATGCTACAGCCGACAGCGAGTTATTGCAGGTGCACCATGCACACATATTCTCAAAGTCCGATGTGTATGTCAGCGCACCAAGAACTTTCCAGATAAAGAAGAGTCAACAGATAAATGCATTAATTAGAACAAAATGGGAGGGGAATGGATAAAACAAACTAGAAAAACAATATACAGATCTAGCCAGCCCCGATGTCTCAGGCACCAGGGAAAGCTGTAGGAACCCAACCGTGGAGGATTAACTCTGGGGGGAGGGGTCAGATCTGGAAGCATGGCCCCTCCACGGCGCTGTCGCTGCAGGCATGGTCTCCGGAGCTGGTCTCTTTGCTTTTTCAACCGAGACAATGAGAGGGGCCTCATATTGTAGTATTTTGGGTGTTATTATACACATACTCTATGTCAAGTAAGTATTGCACTCACAATATTTACTAAATAAAATGCCTCTAATCATCCATTGGCACCGGACAGATTTTTTTCCTGCAGGCCATCTGAAATGAAGCTGCACCCCATGATGCACCTGCTGTTGACGTCAGCTTACTGTGCTGTGGGTGACCTGCACCTCACTGTATACTGTAGTTTCCCCACACTTCAGACATTAAAGTACTTTATAAATGTAGGAAGTGAATCCTTTATGGGTGCTGTTAACTCAGATCTAAAGTGTCTATGGAGTAGATTATCTCAAATCCAGTAAAGATAATGTAGGACGATCATAAAGCTCCAGAAAGAGGGAAACGCGTCAGAGGACTTTTTCTGTCTGTCAGTGGATTGGCGATTATGCCCAATAAAATTATTTGATTTGATTTTTTCATCTCCAGCCAGCCTTAATTTTCTAGCTGTGCTCAGCCCTTTTTTTTTTACTATCTTCTTTTAAAGTACTTTACAGGATCCAATTGGAGAATCGATATTGTCAAAGCAGCACTGGCTGCAAAAATATTATGGACTTTGAAGTCGGTGAACCCTATAAATAGAGTAATGCTTGACCTGAAGAAGAGAGGATAACTCTCGAAAGCTTGTCCTATGACATAAATTGTTAGTCCAATAAAAAAGGTATCACCTAATACTGAAGAACTCATTTATTCTGCACTATATATATATATATATATATATATATATATATATATATATATAATCTACCACAATTATATATTTTACACCAGTCTTGCAGACAGTCAGTAGCCCTCTCGCCTGGGGAGAGTGGCAATTTATGGCGGGCGAGTTATCTGCCAGTGGGAGGTGCACAGGGACATCTGTCCTGGGCCTGGAGGCAGAAGGGTGCCTGCCACAGCCGTCCGAAATTCAAAGTTAGATCCAGTCAGAAGACAGGCCCAACTTCTGCTACTGCCCGCCTGGGGAACTGGGGAGGTGGGGAGAAAGGAGGAGAGAGTCTGACAGAAGAGTGGGGTGAGAGACTGGGTAGGTTTTTGAGTGAGGGGGGGGGAAGAGACATACGGGTAATAGTAATAATGAAATAACTGAACAACTAAAGATAAGATGGGGTGGACTTTACGTATCATTCCATTATTATAAATATAATATTTTAGCATTTATCACTCAGTACCCACATCAAATTAGCTGGGGGAACCAACTTCATGAGGTAGAGAATTGCACAGAAATCGAAAATCATAGGGTTAGATATATAAAGCTCCGTTAAATCAGACCTCATACCGGGACATTACAGTAACCTAAAACAAGAATGGACGTTATGTTCCCCGAGTTTACATGGTATCCTTAAAGCTAATGGTTAAGTGGAGAGGGAAATAACGCCATGTTATTTAAATTATTCCTGAGGTGTTACACCCATCCAGACACGGCATAATCCCTATTTCAGGGTCTGAACACAGTTTAGGTACAGTATAATTTAAATAATGTAACGTTAAGTGTCTCTAGTGAACATGAGATACTATGATACTGCCTCATTTGCATAGCATTTTATCATGATCACCAACGGCCGCTATAGTTAATGCTCTTTACGGGAGAAAACATGTTTTAGCATTATGTGATTGTCCTTTGATGATACACTGTTCGTGTTCATTTGACGATAAGATAGGGCAACACCAAGTTAAGCAACTTAACTGATCTTTGTGGATTACAATTTTTGTGTTTGAGAATAAAATGTTTAACTACGTCACGAGAGACCTTTGGGAACTTTGATATCGTTTCAAATATTCATATTGGTTTAGATTTCTGACTAAAAAAAAGGTCTGTGAGAAACCGGAAAAAAATTATAAAATTAGCTCCTCATTTCTAATTTAAGCAATAAAAATGTAAATACTTCCCTTATCAGTCATTAAGCAATGCTAACATACCAGCACAAGCAACACAACACAGCACAGAAGAAATTAAAGCAAAATACTTGGAGGCAAATATCTTCTTTATGCAGCTGCGCAAGTATCAGTCAAATATCAACATCCCATCACAAGATGCTGGTACACATGTAAATTAGATGCTTGTTAATCTGCCAACAGCAATGTTTGCTATATGCTTTGAATGCAAGGGTGCATTAAGATTAATTGTTTTGCAGGAAAATTTGAAGTGATTAATACTGTATATGTATAATTTATCCATAGAATGGTGTGTGTGGAAGCCTGATAAAATATTAACCCTTTCATTGACAGAGGGGCAAGCAACACATTGAAAAGCAATGGCAGCCAAGTAATTACAAGTCCCATATATACTGTATATAGAACTGTGACATTTTAACAAGACGATGTTCGTGCGACACTCAAATTGGGCTCAATCTTAACTATCTATTATCATTATTTTGGAATGGCATTGGAGACGTATGTTTGAGAGGGAGTGTATTTGTGACCTGTACTGAAGCTGCCTCTGCATATTACTGTAAGGATCCGCGTTGCGGGTATACCTGCTGCCAGCGCCTCCTTACTTTTGGGCCATGCCGCGCAGGCTTCCTGGCGGCGTCCTTCCCCCCTTCGGTCCCCTCTGCGGCTACCCCCACATTTCCGGGGGTGACGCGCACGGACCCAGGCCTCCATTTCTTGGCACCGGGCGCCTGACTCCGCCCCCTCTGATGCGGCACGCGCGCCACGCGCTTCCCTGCCCCTGCTCCGTCTGGTCCGCCCCCAGGCCCTTCTCCACTATCGGATCCTTCCCCGGGCCGCTCCTCCGCTCCTCCCCTTGTTCTAACAGGCCCCAGCTTCCCAGGCACTTTCCCCCTATCAGCTCCTCTCTCGGGCCGCACCTCCGTTCCTCCCCTTCCTCCGATAGGTCTCAGCCCCCTATTTAGTCTCCCCTCACCATTCCTTCATTGCTCTGCATAGCTTCTGTACCTTGGTGCTGTCTGCTGTTGCCTGGCCCCTTCTCTCTTTCAGTTGCTGTCCCTGTCACTGGATACTCTGCTGACCTCCCTGGATTTGACCTTTGGCTTTGGACTTCGTTTACGTTGCCCTCTAGAAACCCTTGGATTTGACTTTGGACTCTCTACCTTGCAGACCTCTACATCCCCTGGACACGGCTTACGGACAATCTACTACGCTGCTCTCTCCACTCCACGACCCAGGCTTACGGACACTCTACTACGCTGCTCTCTCAATCCCACGACCCTTGGCTTACGGACTTTACCTTCCACTGCTTGAGTTGGCAAGTACGGTACCTTTTACTATTATTGATACCCGGACCATCTACGCTACTTCCACACTCCGGCCGTGCCCCCGTTTGCTGTTAGGTGTGTGGTATTACTCCTTTGCACCTCAGTCACGGGGTCTCGTCTGGCTTGTGGGCAGGCCGAGCGTTACATAATGCAGAGCCCATCAGACCCAGACCGCTCTGAGGTGGAAGATACCCTCACTACCATATCCAAACACTTTACCTTTTTGGACAACCAGGTCACCGCTCTTAACCAACAGGTTGCTACCTTACCCGTCCAGATTCCCCAAGTTAATGTCTCCAGTTCTGTTATCACGCCTACTGTCTCCCGTGAAGGTTCAGGGTCTTCGGAGTTGCGTAACCCTACGCCCAGTAAATACGCAGGGGACCCGCTTGCATGCCAAAGTAGCTTATGTTTTTTCCCTTCTTACCGGGGACGCCCTGGCCTGGGCTGCTCCCATCTGGGAACTGAAACCTGAACTCACTTACAATTTCCTCAATCGGGCTTTTGCCAACCAGCACAACATTCCACTCCGGGAGAAGGCCTTCCCGGTCGGATTGGAGGCTATCGATGGTCGACCCCTGCAGCCAGCGTTTATTTCCTTAGAGACTTTTCCCATTGAACTTTCTATGAATGATGGACATTTAAAACTCATTTATTTTGATGTCATCCATTCCCATTCGGTTCAAATCATTCTGGACTTACCATGGCTGCAACTACATAATCCCATCATCGATTGGAGGTCCGAGGTTTGTCATTTAAATGACAAAAATATATATATTTATCTTTAGAACAGGAGGGGAGGGGGCGGGTCTTTAAACGAAAACTATACATCTCTGATATCTGTTTTCTCATCTGTTTTCTCATGCAAAAAATAAGCTACAGAGATCCTCCCTGGTGGAATTACCTTCTCCGTCTGCTGCGGTATTGGCCGTCTTGGAAACTGCTTCCCCGCAAGATGCCACCCTACCAGACGTCTATTCGGAGTTCCTGGATGTCTTCAGTAAGGCCAAATCCGAGGAACTTCCCCCTCATCGTACTTTCGACTGCCCGATTGACTTAATTCCGGATTCCCCTTTTCCTAAAGCCAGGTCTTATCCTTTGTCTTTGCCTGAGACGAAGGCCATGTCCGAGTATATCACAGAAAACCTCCAAAAAGGCTTCATCCGAAAGTCCACTTCTCCCGCCGGAGCAGGATTATTTTTTGTAAAAAAGAAAGATGGGACGCTTCGCCCGTGCATCGATTTCCGTGGCCTAAACAAGATTACTATCAAGAATCGCTACCCTCTTATCCCGGAACTCTTCGATAGGCTACAGGGTGCGACGATCTTCTCGAAACTTGATCTAGGTGGGGCATATAACCTGATTCGCATCCGTAGTGGAGAAGAGTGGAAGACCGCGTTCAACACGCGCAGTGGTCACTATGAGTACCTGGTGATGCCGTTTGGGTTGTGCAATGCCCCTGCAGTCTTCCAAGACTTTATGAATGAGGTTTTTCATGATCTATTGAATTCGATTGTGATTATCTACTTGGATGATATCCTCATTTTTTCCAAAACCCTCGAGGAACACATTCTCCATACCAAGATGGTGCTCTCTCATTTATGGCCAACAAGCTCTACGCCAAGATGGAGAAGTGTGTCTTCCATCAATCCTCAACTACCTTCCTGGGATATATTGTTTCGGATCAAGGGTTCACTATGGATCTGGAGAAACTCAATTCGGTACTTGAATGGCCTCAACCTAACTCTCTGAAGGCGATCCAGCGTTTCCTCGGTTTCGCAAATTATTATAGGAAATTTATTGCTGGTTTTTCTACCTTGGTAGCACCCATGACAGCCCTTACGAAAAAAAGGGGCCGACCCTTCCTCTTGGCCATTGGAGGCCAGCCGGGCCTTTGAGTCTCTTAAAAGAGCCTTTGTCTCGGCTCCTATTCTACGACATCCCGTCCCCACCCTCCCCTTTACCTTGGAAGTTGACGCCTCCGATGTAGGAGCCGGTGCGGTCCTCTCTCAAAGAACAACCCCGAAGATAAACTACAATCGTGGGTTTTTTTCTAAAAAAAATTCTTCAGCAGAAAGAAATTATGACGTGGGGAATAGGGAGTTGTTGGCCATCAAGATGGCATTACAAGAGTGGAGACATCTCCTGGAAGGAACCAAGGAACCCATTCTGATCCTGATGGACCGTAAAAACCTTTCTTACATTGAAGCTGCTCAACGTCTTGGGCCCTGCAAAGCTCGTTGGGAGTTGTTCTTTTCAAGGTTTAACTTCACCATCTGTTATATTCCTGGGACAAAGAACACCAAAGCGGATGCATTATCCCGTCAGTTTATCACTGAGGAGAAGTCACAAGAAGTCCCGGAGAGTATTTTGTCCTCTCAATTGTTTATCTCGGCCGCCTCCTTTGATATTCTGGACAAGATTTTGGAGTCACAAGCACAGGTTCCCGAAGGGCTAGAAGTTCCTGATGGTCGTCTTTACGCAGCCCCTCGTTTTCATCTCAAAATTCTTCAATGGGGTCACTCTTCCAGATCTGCCAGCCATCCCGGCGTTAAGAAGACTACGGATCTGATTCGACGAACCTTCTGGTGGCCCAATATGATAAAGGACATTAGAGCTTTCACCTCCTCTTGCCCAGTCTGCGCACAAAATAAATCTGTCCGTCAAAAGCCTTCTGGTCTTCTATAACCTCTCCCGGCCCCTGACCGTCCTTGGAGTCACATTGCTATGGACTTCATCGTGGATCTTCCCCTGTCTAATGGTATGACTACTGTTCTTGTAATTGTTGACAGATTCTCCAAGCAAGCTCATTTTGTTCCCCTCAAGGGTCTACCCAATTCGAGTACTTTGGCGGATATTTTTGTAAAATAAATTTTCCGTATTCATGGTGTCCCGTGGTCCATTGTCTCGGATCGGGGTACTCAATTTGTTTCTAAATTCTGGCGTGCATTCTCCCAGTGGTTGGGCATTACCCTTCTTTTTTCCTCAGGCTACCACCCCCAAATGAATGGGCAGACTGAACGCATGAACCAGTCCCTTGAACAGCATTTGCGTTGCTTTTCTTCCGATTCTCAGGATAATTGGGCAGAGTTACTCCCTTGGGCGAAATTTGCGATTAACTCTCTCAAAAACGAATCCACTCAAGAATCTCCGTTTTTTGTAAACTACGGATTTCATCCTACCCGTCTTCCCACGCATTTTTCCAGGTCCGGAGTTCCTGCAGCAGATGAGAGGGTATCCACCTTACAGGAGTCTTGGAAGAGGATTCAAACAGTTTACAAGACTCCGTGCTAAGACAGAAGAGACAAGCAGATAGGCTCTGTCAGGAGGCCCACAAGTTCATACCTGGAGATAAGGTCTGGCTTTCTTCTAAAAATATCAAACTGAAGGCCCCAACCCCTAAACTATCTCCCAGGTTTTTGGGTCCTTTCTCTATTCTGAGACAGATTAACCATGTCGCCTATCAGCTTCGCTTGCCTCCCTCTATGAAAATTTCACCCGTCTTCCATGTTTCACTCTTAAAACCGTTTATCCAAGGCAAAAAATTCGCTCATCCTTCTCTTCGGCCTCCTCCCCCCATTGTACCAGGACAACAGGAGTTCGAAATCCAGTCCATCATTGACTCTCGCATCTCAAGGGGCAAGCACCAATTTTTGGTCCACTGGAAGGAATACGGACCTCAGGATCGTTCTTGGGTCTCGCACGCGGATCTTCATGCTCCATCTCTACTCAAACGATTTCACCAAAAATTTCCCCTCAGACCTTGGATGGTTCGTCCGGAGTCCGACCCTCGAGGGGGGGTACTGTAAGGATCCGCGCTGTGGGTATACCTGCTGCCAGCGCCTCCTTACCTTTGGGCCATGCCGCCTAGGCTTCCAGGCGGCGTCCTTCATCCCTTGCGGTCCCCTCTGCGGCTACCCCTGCACTTCCGGGGCGCGCGCTGACCCAGGCCTCCATTTCTTGGCGCCGGGCGCCTGACTCCGCCCCCTCTGACGCGGCGTGCGTGCCACATGCTTCTCTGCCCCTGCTCCGTCAGGTCTGCCCCCAGGCCCTTCTCCCCTATCGGATCCTTCCCCGGGCCGCTCCTCCACTCCTCCCCTTGTTCTAACAGGCCCCAGCTTCCCAGGCACTTTTCCCCTATCAGCTCCTCCCTCGGGCCACCCCTCCGTTCCTCCCCTCACTGTGATAGGGGAGAAGTGTCTGGGAGGTTGGGGCCTATCAGGTCCTCCCTCGGGCCGCTCCCCCGTTCCTCCCCTTCCTCTGATAGGTCCCAGCCCCCTATTTAGTTTCCCCTCACCATTCCTTCATTGCTCTGCATAGCTTCTGTACCTTGGTGCTGTCTGGTGTTGCCTGACCCCTTCTCTCTTTCAGTTGCTGTCCCTGTCCCTGGATACTCTGCTGACCTCCCTGGATTTGACCTTTGGCTTTGGACTTCGTTTATGCTGCCCTCTGGAAACCCTTGGATTTGGCTTTGGACACTCTACCTTGCAGACCTCTACATCCCCTGGACACGGCTTACGGACAATCTACTACGCTGCTCTCTCCACTCCACGACCCAGGCTTACGGACACTCTACTACGCTGCTCTCTCTATCCCACGACCCTTGGCTTACGTACTTTACCTTCCACCACTGGAGTTGGCAAGTACGGTACCTTTTACTATTATTGATACCCGGACCATCTACGCTACTTCCACACTCCGGCTGTGCCCCCGTTTGCTGTTAGGTGTGTGGTATTACTCCTTTCCACCTCAGTCCCAGGGTCTCGTCTGGCTTGTGGGCAGGCCGAGCGTTACAATTACATTACAATAGTACACTAGTGAAAGGTTTCTTAGAAATGTGCAAACGACAAATTATGATCTTACATTGATTAAAGACAGAAACTGGTTTATAAAAAATGCTTCTTCATATATCATGGTTATTGATGAAGTAATTGGCATTGCCCAGTACCAATTTCTTACTGATATCTTTTTCTCCTAGTCCTCCATGGCATATACTGTACCTGTGGGGTTTGAGCTTCTTTCGGCAAGATCTACAGTCTATAGCAATAATTTCATTTGTCAACTTACAGTATAAAGGGAAGTTCTTCTGCAGATAAAGTAGGCACATTTCTTTCTTAGCAATAACAAAACACAGTTAATAAACACAGAAACTAATCCCATTAAAGGTTGGCCTGTCTACAGAAAATAGGGATGAAAAATGTTTTGGCTGCCATTGTAGATTAGGAGAAAAAGCAAATATTGGGAACACATTTCTCACTTTCCCTGACATCCACATGGCAGCATATACTTATAGGCTATGGTGATGTCTCAAAGAAGTCTACAGAATCAGGGAGGGAGAGACCGACCTGCAAAACCACAGCAGATTAAACCTTTTGGCCAAAGGCTGCCTCAGAAAATGCTAGCAAGTCTAATCAGTGAGATTCTTAATCGAAGACCAAGTAGGAGCCTTGCAAATCTGTAGATATCTGTATTTTCTCTGCCCAAGATGCTGTTGTTGAATGGGCTTTGATATGCAAATGAGAATTCTTCTTACCCACGGACTCTTACGTTAGTTGGATACATATTTTAATCCATCTTGATAAAGAGGCTTTACCCACGTTTCCTTTTCTATGTCCACAAAATGTCAACAGCTTGTCTGTTTTTTGTCTTGATTCAGTCTCAGTAAGTGAATCGTCAATGTCGTACTTCTGCCAGCAAACAGTAGTGGCTTGCATGTGATTAGTTTTAGGAGCAGAAACATACCAGGTTATAATTATAATAATAATAATATACCACAATAGGCCTTCAAAATCATTTTACAGTATAGTTTTTGTGTTCAGTCAATTTCTTAGGGTAACATTTCATCTTTCCTGCGGATCACCATTTCTGTGAGCATTCATTATCATCTTGTACTGTATCCTTCATAGCAGGGTATCATGAGATCTACCGAACACCACTTACAACATGAGTGACTGTTTCCTTCAACTTCTCTCTACCTCACAAACCAAACTTACTAAGCATAAAGCAGTAGTCCCCATTTTTTCTTTTCCTGACTATGCGGTCATATTATGTCTACCTGACAAGACTTCTAGCCTGGTAGACAAAACCAGTTATACCCAGGGAGTTTTCGAAGGACAAGCTCAGCAGATCACCTCCCCCTCTCCCTTCCCCCATATTCGGATAGAGTTGGGCAATATAATAATATGGTAGTAATATTGCAAAAGGAAATGACGATAAGTCAATACTGAAGTTTTTATGCTGGTGACTTGCAGTTTAAGATGCAGCAGCTGTAACCCTTTGGATGCTCCATGACATAGTCAACAAATCATGGGGTCTGACACTCCAGGGGCCCCATAATGTAGCTATTTCTGACAATGTTCTGTGTTCCTGTGGAGAGATGAACTTAATCTAGCCGGCAGAGGAACAGAAGAGCAGGACTCTTCCTCTTTCGTCTTCAGGGATGTCAAAATCACGTGATCGCTTCAAGGAGTGGTCACGTGATCGCAATGTGCCAGAGGAACCATGTCACTGAAGGGGTAAAGAAGACAGAGCTGACTGTGTAAAAGGGATAGCAGCAACTCTCCTTGCCTCCTTGTCCAAGGTTAGCAGCACTCCTAACTTACTTGGTGGATCGCTTTGCCCCATGTTTACCCCATTCCCCCAACTCCCCATTACCCTTCCTTAGCACTGATCTCCAGGGAAAGGGGGAATAATATTTCATATTTGTATTAAAACTTGTAATATTTTGCATATGTTTTTTAACATCATATAGTTACATAGTAGATGAGGTTGAAAAAAGACATATGTCCATTAAGTTCAACCTATGCTAAATTTAGACGACAGATACTTAATCCTATATCCGTACTTACAGTATATTGATCCAGAGGAAGGCAAACAAAAAACCCAATGAAATATCATCCAATGGTATCTCATAAGGGGGGAAATAAATACATTCCGGCCTCCAAATATTGGAAATCAGATTACTCCCTGGATGAACATCTTTCACATGTTTACTTATTTGGTATATTCTTGTATTCCTTTTTAAAAATATATCTTTGACAAAGTCCTATTGGTGGACGAAATGCGTCAGAGTTACTTTGTTGCAGAAGGATTTTTGTAATGCACTGAATAAACAACCTTTTTTCTGATTGCGTTTGGATACCTTTGATTGTACCCCTGCGGCAAGCTGTGAACCGCCTGTACCTATTCTCCTTCACTTACCTGATTACTTGGCTGGAGCACGCTTCTCAGCACACCGGATTAGCGTTCCTATTTGCAGTGTTTTGAGGACTGAACTCGATGAGTCAAGATTGTGAGTACCTACTTCTCCTTGTGGGGGGTTTTGTGGCTGTGTATGAGACGCCGGGATATGTGAGGGTAGTGGCGGAGATCAGCTGTGGTGAGCCGCATTATAGTTCCGTGCAGGGAACACGGCTTTGCTGTTTACTTTTCTCCTTACCACATTATGGCCCCGTCCTGATGGTCAGTCTCGGGTACACGGTCCCACTCCCTGGTTTATGCTTCTAAGATTCAGGACACTGAACATTTCTTTGTTACTGTGGACATTGTGGATATCATCTGTACTATTTGGAGCATCAGTCTTTGGAGTGTATTCTCTGCTTGTTCTTATAAAAAGATATCCAACCTTTTCTTGGAGATATCTCTTGCATCTGCCATCTAATACTGTAAAGAAACCTTTCCTTTGTTAATGGTGAAATTTCCTTTCATCCAATCTTAAGGGATGTCCCTGTGTCGTTTATACTGCCTTTGGGATGAATAGTTCTTTTGAAAGCTTGTAGTATTGTCCCTGAATATATTTGTATATAGTTATCATATCCCCTCTTAGATGCATATTTTCTAATGTAAACAAATTTAATTTAGCTAGCCTCTCCCCATAAATCAGATTATCTATCCCCTTTATTAATTTGGTGGCTTTGCTCTGCATTCTCTCTAGTTCCATAATGTATTTTCTAAAGAGTGGTGCCCAAATTTGTACTCCATATTCAAGGTGTGGTCTTACAAATGCTTTATAAAGGGGCATAATTATTTTTACTTCCCTTCCACTCATTGTTTGTTTACCTTTGCAGCGACTACATGACTTTGGGCACTATTACTAAGCCTACAGTCGACAAGCACTCCTAAATCATTGTCCATCAAGGATTCTCCTAATTTATCCCCATTTCATTTGTAAGTTGCTTGTTTATTCTTGTTTCCCAAATGTCTAACCTTACAGTACATTTGTCTGTATTAAACCTTGTCTGCCATTTACCTGCCCAAGTTTCCAGTCCTTCTGGACAGAAATTATATCCTGCTCTTATTCTACTACCTTACACAATTTAGTGGCATCAGCAAAGATGGAGACTTTGCTCTCTACGCCAACCTCAAGGTCCTTAATAAACAAGTTTAAAAGCAGGCGTCCTAGTACCGATCCTTGAGGTACTCAACTCACAACTTTAGCCCAACCTGAAAAAGTTCCATTTAAGAAAACTCTCTGTTGTCTATCCTTCAACCAGTTTTCAATCCAGGTACATATATTTTGTCCAATTTGATTTCTTTTGTACAGGTCAGCTTGTGTAGAACCATATCAAAAGCCTTTGCAAAATCTAAGTAGACCACATCAGCTGGTCTAAATTCCTACTACCGCCTCAAAAAAACTAATAAGTTAGTTTGGCATGACCTATCCTTCATAAATCCATGTTGATTATTACTAATAATTTTGTTTTCTATTAGGTATTCCTGAATAGTATCCCATATTAAACCTTCAAGTAGCTTCCCCACTATTGATGTCAGGCTTACAGGTCTGTAATTCCCGTTTAAATATAGGCACCACGTCTGCTTTACACCAATCTTGTGGTACTTAGCCTGTGGAAATGGAGTCCTTGAATATTAAATGTAATGCTTTGGCCATTATTGAACTTAACTCCTTGATGATCTTGAGAATAGCGAACGAAGGCAGAACCTACGAATCCGCCATATCCCTGAGTCAGTGTCTGTGGACGCCCTGCAGCCATATCTTAAAAGGCTCTTCCTGTCAATAGATCCCCAACTACAAGACAATGAACTTATAATGGACAGAGCTCACAGAGCGTTGGGACCGAGATTTGACGACCCTAAAAGAAGCACATTATACAACCATGGAAAAGCTTATAAAGGGATGCAGAAATAGAGGCTTGACCCTTTGCTATTTCCCCATCTATTCTATCTAGTTTGTGATCTATTGCTTATACCTCCCCCTCCAGCCTAGTTTAAAATCTCCTCCAACCTATTTAACATCATCCCCCCCTAGCACAGAAGATCCCTCTTCATTGAGGTGCAATTCAACCCTACCATAAAGATAGCACCTATAACCATCATTATAAGAAAATGGTCTCAAATTAAGTTATTAATGTCATCTGTTTTTAAGGTGTGTTTAGTTTTCTCATTTATGGTGGATCATGTTACATTTCTTAATATTGTTATAGTGAGAAAAGTCTAGTTTTTGCCATGCCCTTGGTTCAGGTAGTATAAAATAAATGAATTTCAACCTTCCCCCACTCCCCGTCTCCAAAAAGGATTGGTGTTTTAAAGAACCATTTTATTGAAACTCCTATATATGTTTTTTTTTTTTTTTTAAATAAATCAGTTGTGTAGTATTATATAATACTTACTGCATTTAATTTCACTCTGCATGTCCCTTTTAATGATTTTTTTTTTCTTTTCTTTACGTATTAAGCTTCCTTGGTTCTGTAGGATGCTACAGTACTTCCTCTTTTGAAATAGGCAACCATACTGGGTGACCTGGGAAGCAGGATCTTCGCTGATCAATCATTGGAGAAAGGATAGAGCGCCAGCTTAGACAATTACATTGCCTTACATTTAAGGAGCTGCTGCATTTATTTTAAAAATGCCCCTTTAAGCAAAGAATCTGGACCTAACTAGAATACAGTACCATGCTTTTTTCATTTTGGACACATAACTTAGATAAGTTCAGGTGTGTCTACTTGATCTCATCAGCCTTGACGTGTGACTGTGATGGTTCAAGCTTCAAGTAAAAGCGGAGTTGAAGGACTACGAGTGAACAACTAAAAGGAAGAATAGTGACAACAGAAGAAGAAACGCCAGCGAGACAAAAAAAGGTGGTGGCAATATAATGACCTGTCACCGTTGATATAATGAATGGGCAATCAGAGCCCCACATCTCTTAACAATGTAACCCAGTTTCAACAGTATCCATTTTACAATTGGATATAAACTTTACAATGCATGACAAAGATAGAATTATATTTTCATATACAAATCAGATTATATAGTGCATCATATACCTTTCAAAGTGTATAGGAACAAAAAAATTACAAAAAGATAGGTTGGAAGATGGGATAATAAAAATGGGTAATGAAAGTCTTGCTACAAAACTACAATTTAACTAATTACTTTTTCTCACGAGCGACATCAAAATGCGCAAAATGAATGTATAATGTATGTTCTCCACTGCAAAATCACCATCCATTTTCATCTTCTTACAGTCAAACTGAACAAGCACTTAACAAAATTAAGAGCTGCCCCTGCAGTTTTTCACATCACAAATACAGCAGCTACCTTCAGTTCAGCAATACAATACACTTAAAAACGTAAAGAGATTAGCTCAGTAGGAAAATATTTTCCCTCGCAGCATCCGCATAACAGTGAGCAAAGCTCTTCATCACAAACGCATGTTTGTAATCATTTCCTATGCTGAGCCAGTTTGCAGCAATTTCATTTTCTTCCAAATAAAATACCCTTGTTCTTGGATAATAGGTTTGGTGAAATTGAGAATCTCATAATATGCCATTGAAAAATAAGCAATGAGCAGATGTCACGGCTGTGCTCGCCACAAACCTGGGTCGGACCGCGTGGCTGAGGTGGGGTTGTAAAAGCACCGACCTTAGACCGCGCAGGCGGATCCGGATTGCGCAGTTCGTAGTCGTACGTAGCAGGATCAGGATAGGAGAAGACAGCATCGTCGGTGGACACGCCAGGGTCAGGACTGGAGACATCAGGGTAAACGTTGTTCAAGCAGGAGTTCGGCAACAGGTAGTCAGGAGAGCCCCGCTTCAGCTTAGGAGCGCGGGAGTGGCTTCTGCGCGTGCGGCGACCATGGCCCATGGTACTGGTCTCAGGAGGTGGTAGACAGACCAGAGTAGCACACCGCCTAGCTGCACTGGTAAACCAGTGCTTCAGCGCAAGAGTCCTGAGCGGGCTGGGAAATCCTCCGGTTCAGCACAGGAACCAGGACACGGCCTCTGCAATAGGGAAAGAGCAGCAGGCCCCAGGAACCAGGAAGCTGAAGAAACACAGGGGAAACCTCCGCTTCAGCACAGGCGACAGGAACAGACCGCTGCGTGAATATAACAGCCGGTCACAGGAAACAAGGAGCTGAAGTAACAAGGAGAGTACTCAGCATCAGCACAGGAAACAGGAACTGACCGCTGCATGAGACTAGCAGCCGGTCACAGGAACCAGGGAGCTGAAGACAACAAGGAGAGTACTCCGCTTCAGCACAGGAACAGACCGCTGCGTGACACTAGCAGCCGGTCTCAGGAACCAAGGAGACAGACAAGACAAGGCTTATGGCAGAACACAGACATCCAGGAAGGACTATGCTCGGCAGGGAGCATTGTGGGGGGAAGCAGTACTTAAAGGTCAGAGAACCAATGGCAGAAGGGGCGTGTGGCAGTATTGCTTTGGTGAGAGAATCCAGGCTGCAGTAAATATCAGGGGAAGTGTTCCAGGACTGCACAAGTCTGCAAGGTAAGGCAAACAGTAAACCGAGGAGCGGATTCCTTACAGCAGACAGGTGAGGAGTTAATGGTCAATCACATTAGCTTTGAATTGGGAGTCAGTGTCATCTCTTTCTACCGGTTATTTCCGGCTAAGTCAGTAACCAATGCTGAACAAAAGAAAACTGCATGTATTTATTCAAATGTGTGCCATAAAAGCAATAACAAAGTAACACAGGGGCAAGGCAAGCTCTGAGGAAACCCTACTTCTGAAAAACAGAGTCTTTAGTTTACAGTGGTCTGCAGTTCTTTAGCACAGGCACAGTCCCTGGAAATATATGCAGATCGAGGACAGTTTATATGGTAGCAACCTACAAAAAGAATGGTGGCAGAAGAGAGCTGTGTTTATCTACAAGAAGCTGCATAACACCATTAGAAATGAGTTAATGTAAAATATTGTGCACTGCCAAGAATTGTGTGTACTGTAGCCAAGAGATGTTGATTCGCAGGGCAGGGCATGGGAAGGGCAGGGTAGCGCCCCCCTCCCCCCCTTCGCCTAGGACGAAACTGAAACGAATGGCAGTGGTAGGTTTCATAGTTAAAATGTGACTGGCAGATCCGTGCACCATTGTAGCTGCATGGAAGAAGTCACTGCATACCTTCATGAGTATAATTAACGAGATCACGTTAGTGAAAAAGCTCACAGGATTCCTAAAACATAATTTAAACAAGTTCTACAGAACTTGGGATCCGTGGACCAATCATTACACTAATTGTCTCCATCCCCTCCACACCTGCCACTCAGATCCCTGCGGCTTTGGCCGCAACTTCTATCCTCCATGCGTTGTTTTTTTTTTAGTAACGTCAAAAGGTTCAATATCATCAAGAAACTACCCCTCTTCTCTCCACTCTCCACTGTCCCTTTCCACTTTCCTTCCTAATCATTAGTTGTATTCTAGGTTTGTTTATTATCTTGTTAAAGACTGTATCTCACTATACTTTCTACCTCTCCCCCCCCATTTTCTTCTGTATCCGGTTTACCCGTAAAAAAAAACATAAAAACCTTATGTTAAAAAAAAATAATAATAATAATAATAATAATAAAATATGTGAGTGGCTCCTTTAAAACAAACAAAAAAAAAAAAACACAAGTCTAAAAGTTTTTCAACATTTGTAAAACTTTATGTTCCTAAGATACCAAATGGGTTGGAAGGTTTTTACAGTGTTTGTCTAATCTCTTTTGTGCTAAACCGGTTCGTGAATCCTTAATTGTACAGGTAATTTGTCCTATGTTTTTAAAGTAACAATGTTGCCATTATTAGCCAAACTAAAACATATAGAACAATACGTTTTTCATATGAATACAGGAACTGATAAACAGGTTTCATTCCAAGATTGCAGGATTAAAGCGTTGACGTGACTTATTTAGCACAAACAGCACACATGCAAACTTTAATGCTGCAGTCTATTCCAAATATGATTCAAAACTTCGTCCAAGTTCTTTTTGCCCTTTACAAAGTCACTGGCGGCGGTCTCAGTTGGGTACTATCTATGTAGCACAGATGATAAGTCATCCATTAACATAGAGAATGCTCTATCTTGCTGTGCATTGTCTCAGACGTTCCTTATATAGCAGAGTAACACCACCATAAACTTGATGTATGAAATGAATGAAAAGTCACAGCTACATTTAATTTGCAATCACATTAGTGGCATGCTTGCAGAAATATAAAACATACCTCAATCACTCTGCAGTCAAAATCTTCATATGTTTCTGTTGAGAAAAAAAAAATGTTGCATATTAATGCAGCACTGACAGTATGTGCGGCACTGAATACTTTATTATAATGAAGATACAATTAAGAGAATGATAAATTGTTTTGGAGATGCCACAAATGACTAGGAGAGCTCTGTTTCTGTTACCATGTGAATTAAAGAATTAAAAACAGAACCCAACCTTTACATTGTCTCAGACATCCTTTTGATATTAATGTACAAATAGAGTATAGCATTTAATCTATTCTGAACTGGGTTGGGGGATCTATGTTTACCTGGTGGAGTACTGTACTACCCATCATGCTTAGTACCCTGAAAATTACCTGATTTATGTCAGTGGAGTTTGTGGATAAAAGTTGGCCAAGCTCTAACCGTTGTAGTCATACAGTTTAGGGGTTATCAGTTCATACAAGGCATTTCCCAATAATTCCAGCGCAAGCACAAAAGATAAAAAACTTGATATAATTGAACCATAGTAAAGGTTTCCTCGTTTTGACCTTTTATGAGGATAACAAGAAAAAGTTAAAAGACCCACGGGAAAATAATCTGACTGATTTTTTTTCTCATCATGTTAGACAGGTGAAATGAAACTACATAGGAAAACTATGTGGTTGAACAGCTAAAGGTCTTTCTATCCCACGCGATTAATCTTAAAACATAAACATCGTTTCTCCTTCCTCAGATTGATCATATGGATTAAAAACAGGCATCACATTTTTAACCCATCAGCCAACATATTTCTTTCTGTATATAAGAAAAATAAAAACCACCTATATTCATAGAACAAAGAAACATGGACATGATGCTGCTCAAGATCAATAGAAGTAATTTTATTGTAAAGTATGCACACAACATGGTTTTAGATTCTGATTGGGAAGAGCAGGAAACATGGGACTTTGGTATAGAACTATTACTGCAAAAATACAGTACGCAAGCATTAATTACAACCAAGTTTCTGTTTCACCAACATTATTTTCTAACTTGGAGGAAATGTGCAGTATATTAGATGGAGCCAGTGGAAATGGGTAATATGAGAGTTGTATCTGGGAAAGCCTGAATGATGAGTTAAACTACGGTGACATAGGGTTCAGAGGAATTCAGCACGTCGAAACAATACTGACATCTTGATTTAGTTGAATATAAAAAAAAAGATGAAATTAGGTACAGCAGTAGAAATATAGTAGCAAAAAGTAAGACAAATGCATTGTGAAATACAATGGATGTGCAAACATGTATGCCAATAAATCTATAGCACTTCTTATATAGAAATAT
Organism: Ascaphus truei; assembly: GCF_040206685.1. NCBI lineage: Eukaryota > Metazoa > Chordata > Amphibia > Anura > Ascaphidae > Ascaphus > Ascaphus truei. The sequence goes on from NC_134486.1 coordinate 108,513,462, forward strand.
ATAGCACAACGTGACTTTAAAACTTAGCACTGGGACATTAAATACAGCTAGGGGTCCCAATTGAAATATCCCACTTACTGTACATGGGAAATACAGTCTGTGGAAAACTAAGAAAAAGGTTGCTGAATTTTCCTACTGTTGTTCATTTAAACACATACGTATATTAAAGCAGAAGACTAATTCCTACCGATTTTATTCATGGCTATAGCAAGTACAGTAGATACCAATTTTCCCATTTTCAACAATTTCATTCACTCATTATAAATTAAATATATGTTGCTAATGGGAATGCAATTGGAACAACATTGAAGTACCTGTAATTACAATGTAACATCAAACACTTAAGGTCAAATAAATGGTTTCCTTTACATTTAAAATAACCGATATCTAATGCAATTAAACATTTGCAAGTGTTTTAGTGTTCTATTCATTCTTATTATGGGAAACATGATGGTGAGGCATAGGTTACCTGGAACTTTGTCTCAAGTTATTCAGAGCAGCACTTTTAGACAAAGGGCTTTAAAAACTTTAACTAAAAATGTCTCCAGTTGAAATGTCTTACTGTACAAAGTTCATTTCACAGAGCAGCACAACAGAATAGTGAAGAGTATATTTCAGTTTTACAATGCTATGGAAATCCAAATCAGACTATTGGTGCTTCTACTACATACGGGGGCTCTTATTTTGTGGGTGGAGTGGGGACAGGTGTAAGTGTCAACTAGGTGTTTAACAATAAAATAACAAAGAATGAAAAGTTGTAGCAGCCCTGTTGATCCTGAAAAAGTGTAGGTTCCTTACAGGCTGTGATACTGTACCTTTTAAAGGACAATACAAAAGTTATTCATACATGTATAAATGTACTATGAATAGTACAGTATGTTTTCTAAACCTCACAGGTCTCTTCTTTGTGCGCTCACAAGAACAACTCTCCTTAAAAGGCACAATACCTGCAAGGAGTCTACGTACGGAATGGACAATTTGTCTTGGAAAGAACGTTAATGTAAATGCAGCAGGAAACCACCCTAAAGCACTGAATGAAGGACATGACCTTTACATTTTTTCCCCCCAAGTATAAGGCGTCAACCATAGGTTTCAATTCAAGAAGTTGATTTAAAAGAGCAACTTGCAAAATCAAATCAGGACCTACAAGAAAAGTACTCTTCTATTTATTAATCCCTTCACAAAGCAAAAGCCTTCTGGCAGCAAAGGGTGTAAAGAAGATCTGGATGTTCTTACCTCCGTTAGGACCTGGGTCTGGAAATCCAACACTGACACCACCCCAGGAGCTTCCAGTCCAACCTCTCTCTCTTTTAATTTTTGTCTTCCGTTTCCTATCCCACTCGTCCCTCTGCTTTATTATTTCGGCTTGCCTTTCCTCCTGCAGCACTTGGTCCCTCTGTGCGATGGCCTGGACTGTTCCACTTTTCACAATAGGCGCATTCAGACCAGGCCAAAGAAATCCAGAACGCCCTAAAGCAAATTAAAAATGAAGCTTTTTGGTATAGCAATATCTCAGTCTCCAGGGATAGGGTGGACAAATAATGTGTGTTAGAAACACTGAAACAAAGACAAATCATAAAACTTTACCTTCTCCAATGAGCTGTCCACGATTCAGATCCTTCTTGAGCTTTTTCTTTGTTCTCTTGCCTCTTCCCTTTCGTGCACCTGCACCGCTTTCTGCCAAGACTCCTTTCCATAGTTCATTTGCAGTTACTGCAATGACAGAAAATAACAAAGATCAAAGTTATGGAGCATTGATCAGGGATGGGTACTAAAGATAGAGACATCTCATTTATAAGAAACAATAGTGCAGTATCCTCTGTGGAAAAATTACAGACTGAATGGATGGATATATATATATATATATATATATATATATATATATACAGTGTTCGACAAACCTACACATTTGCTCGCCCTGGGCGAGTGGATTTAACATCGTGGCGAGCTCCTATTGGCCCAAGCAGCATACATTTGGTACTAGGTGGCGAGTAGATTTTTTTGTGTGGCGAGTAGATTTTTTGGTGATTTGTCAACCACTGTATATATATATAAACCCTGTCTTCCCATAAGAAAAGGCACAAAAGCAGCAACACTCAGATAAAGCAAAAAGACATGTATTAGCAGTTACAAAACAGCACACTATAAACCCAACGTTTCGGTCCTAGGCAGGACCTTCCTCAGGGGGGTGCTACCAGACAATGACACCCAGAGAACATATATACCCCATAGTTCACCATGTGAGGACAATTAGAGGCAGCTAATTGTACAATCCTGGAGCTCCACGAGTGCAATCAGTGTATGAGGTAGTACGGCGGCCATCTTGGAAATCAGGAGACAGAGCAATGTATGCTATCTCACATGGGCAGATGAGTACAGGCTCCCCCGGTGGACAAAAAAATCCTAGCGTCCAATGTTGCTAGGAAACGCATGTGTGGCGTCATAAAGTCCTGGGAAGTCAGCTCAAAGTAAAGTTACGCATGTGCAAGGCTCTGTGACAGCACCAGAGTGTCACGCCGATCTGGTACCCCATTCAGTGTCAATTGCATCAGTGTGGCAGCTCCCTAAAGAAAATGACAGTGAAGGAACAAGTGAATCAACACATAAGGGGAATAAAAACAATTTCCAGAGTTGAGGGTGACTGTTTAGATGGCAAGGGGAGGGAGGGCAAGGGGAGGGAAGGATAACAAGGGAAAGGAGGAGGTAGAGCAAAAACATGCATATAAATTAGGCAATTGTAAATGGCATACTGGTTAAATATTAATATTCAGTACTGCACCATTGGGGAACAATAATGCAAAGTCCCGGCAATGGAAACCTAATTATGAGCTTCTATGCATTAATGAAGAGAAAAGGACACAGAACAATAATTGAAAAGATGCAATCACAAAAAACATCCTAATTTGAAATCTTCATTTAGTCCTCGCGGAGCCATTGTGTTCAGTTCAAAAATCATGCGAGTTTCAAGTTGTAACAGCAATTTGCCCCTGTCTCCTCCACGGGGGCCAGCATGTGCTTGCATGATGGGCATGCATCGTAGCGTTGCCAAGCTATGCTTGTGATCTTTAAAATGTCTCGCTACCGGTTGCAGTTTGAGATCCTCATTATTCGTACTGTCAAGTAATGCCTTCCTGATGGAGGAGCGGTGCAAGCTCATACGCTCCTTCAACATACGTGTGGTTTTACCAATATAATACAGGTCACATGGACACCGGATGATGTATACAACGAATTTACTCTCACAGTTCATGTAATCCTTTATTTTAATGGCTTTTCCACTGTGTGGATGGACAAAGCTTTTCCCCAATATCATGTGTTGACAGTTTATACAGCCATGACATTTGTGTACACCGGGAGTTTTGGAGAGCCAATTTGTAGGGCTGGCATACTTGGATACCGGATCTGCCTATGTCAATAGGTCACCTATGTTTCGGCCCCTGCGGTAACAGAATAATGGTGGTTTGGTGAAGGTTTTCCCAATTCTTTTGTCGTTTTCCAAGATGTGCCAGTGTTTCGTGATACTTCTACGAATAGTACATGATGAAGTACTAAAAGTGGTATTAATCCCAAAACGATCTGAAGTGCTGGTTTGGATGGTTGGTTTGAGGAGTTGATCACGGGAAAACCTTCTTGCCTTGGCTAAGGCCTCTTTGACCTCTTTGTGGTTATAACCTCTTGCAAGGAACCTGTGTGTCATACACTGTAGCGCTTCCTCACACTCGTCACTCCTACTGGTGATCCTCAAGACCCTAAGAAATTGAGAATACGGCAACCCCTTCTTCAGAGCATCAGGGTGGTGACTACTGGCCAGAAGTAGGGTATTTCTGTCCTGTATGATTCCCCATATGCTAATAATATCAGGACATATATGAGATATATTGACGATCTGTTCCTGATATGGGATGGCTCTGAAGCAGACCTGTTGCAATTTTTGGAATACCTGAATTCTATTCCGTCAAACATAAGATTTACCCTCAACTACAGCAATGAGCAGATCGTTTTTCTTGACACTGTTGTTTACAAGGGACCTACCCGGCTGCTGACGAAGATTCATCATAAAGCAACGGACAGAAATACCCTACTTCTGGCCAGTAGTCACCACCCTGATACTCTGAAGAAGGGGTTGCCGTATTCTCAATTTCTTAGGGTCTTGAGGATCACCAGTAGGAGTGACGAGTGTGAGGAAGCGCTACAGTGTATGACACACAGGTTCCTTGCAAGAGGTTATAACCACAAAGAGGTCAAAGAGGCCTTAGCCAAGGCAAGAAGGTTTTCCCGTGATCAACTCCTCAAACCAACCATCCAAACCAGCACTTCAGATCGTTTTGGGATTAATACCACTTTTAGTACTTCATCATGTACTATTCGTAGAAGTATCACGAAACACTGGCACATCTTGGAAAACGACAAAAGAATTGGGAAAACCTTCACCAAACCACCATTATTCTGTTACCGCAGGGGCCGAAACATAGGTGACCTATTGACACAGGCAGATCCGGTATCCAAGTATGCCAGCCCTACGAATTGGCTCTCCAAAACTCCCGCTGTACACAAATGTCATGGCTGTATAAACTGTCAACACATGATATTGGGGAAAAGCTTTGTCCATCCACACAGTGGAAAAGCCATTAAAATAAAGGATTACATGAACTGTGAGAGTAAATTCGTTGTATACATCATCCGGTGTCCATGTGACCTGTATTATATTGGTAAAACCACACGTATGTTGAAGGAGCGTATGAGCTTGCACCGCTCCTCCATCAGGAAGGCATTACTTGACAGTACGAATAATGAGGATCTCAAACTGCAACCGGTAGCGAGACATTTTAAAGATCACAAGCATAGCTTGGCAACGCTACGATGCATGCCCATCATGCAAGCACATGCTGGCCCCCGTGGAGGAGACAGGGGCAAATTGCTGTTACAACTTGAAACTCGCATGATTTTTGAACTGAACACAATGGCTCCGCGAGGACTAAATGAAGATTTCAAATTAGGATGTTTTTTGTGATTGCATCTTTTCAATTATTGTTCTGTGTCCTTTTCTCTTCATTAATGCATAGAAGCTCATAATTAGGTTTCCATTGCCGGGACTTTGCATTATTGTTCCCCAATGGTGCAGTACTGAATATTAATATTTAACCAGTATGCCATTTACAATTGCCTAATTTATATGCATGTTTTTGCTCTACCTCCTCCTTTCCCTTGTTATCCTTCCCTCCCCTTGCCCTCCCTCCCCTTGCCATCTAAACAGTCACCCTCAACTCTGGAAATTGTTTTTATTCCCCTTATGTGTTGATTCACTTGTTCCTTCACTGTCATTTTCTTTAGGGAGCTGCCACACTGATGCAATTGACACTGAATGGGGTACCAGATCGGCGTGACACTCTGGTGCTGTCACAGAGCCTTGCACATGCGCAACTTTACTTTGAGCTGACTTCCCAGGACTTTATGACGCCACACATGCGTTTCCTAGCAACATTGGACGCTAGGATTTTTTTGTCCACCGGGGGAGCCTGTACTCATCTGCCCATGTGAGATAGCATACATTGCTCTGTCTCCTGATTTCCAAGATGGCCGCCGTACTACCTCATACACTGATTGCACTCGTGGAGCTCCAGGATTGTACAATTAGCTGCCTCTAATTGTCCTCACATGGTGAACTATGGGGTATATATGTTCTCTGGGTGTCATTGTCTGGTAGCACCCCCCTGAGGAAGGTCCTGCCTAGGACCGAAACGTTGGGTTTATAGTGTGCTGTTTTGTAACTGCTAATACATGTCTTTTTGCTTTATCTGAGTGTTGCTGCTTTTGTGCCTTTTCTTATGGGAAGACAGGGTTTCTATATTGATTTCTATGGAGCATGCACCTTGACTTTACATTTGTTGCTTGGAGTGCTGGCTGCTGCTTTTTGTTATATATATATATAAATAAATGTAAATACAACTGTATGCTCATCTGCATGTCTTAGGCAGGTCTGCAACCCCGCCTTTCCCCATTATCACCCAGCACACAGCACTTCCACTGCAGCAAGGGATTCCGGGAAATGACATGCAAATGAGCACTCTGGGTATGCACCTTAACCCTGGCTGTGCTCAAAGCTGTGACCATGCAGCAAGCTTAAGCCTATAGGGAACCATGTTAAAAATGGTTTTTGAAGCAAAAAGTGGCACTGTGTGCTCATTTGCATGTCATTTCCCGGAATCCCTTGCTGCAGTGGAAGTGCTGTGTGCTGGGTGATAATGGGGAAAGGCGGGGTTGCAGACCTGCCTAAGACATTCAGATGACCATACAGTTGTATTTACATTTGCATATTTGATTTGCTGTGGAGGGTTTTTGTCACTTTTTTTACTCACCATAACTTAACTCAGTATTATGGTTTATATATATATATATATATATATATATATATATACATACACACACACACACACACACACACACACACACACACACACACACACACACACACACACACACACGTAAATATTTGCATTAGCAAAAATGAAAATAGCTCCAATAGTACAGAAGGATTCTCGTATTGAGCCTAATGTAAGTGTATGTGGGTGAAAGCTACACCAGCAGAATAATCTACAATTCTACATGATTAATGCTTTAACAAAAGGCAGCAATAACAGTTAAAAGAAAAATGAAAGAAAGGTCACGCATGTTTTTTATTTCAAACGGATATATAATACATATGTTTTCATTTTACCAATGCAGCAGTGGGTTAATATGAACAAATGCTCAAGTTAATGTAAACCCTACATTTGTGTATGTGCAGTGTGTACTGTATTACAGGTAAGGAGAAAAATAAAACATTGATTTTCTGATGGATGCCGCTGCAGAGAAAATCCTAAATTGTATTAGTAAGCAAATCCCTTGATAAATCCCATCCAGTTTCACATACTGCAGCTCATATTGGTTGTTATGTTCCCAGCCATCTTCGGGTGAAGGCACTTTATAGACTTATTTTGACATCTTCCAACATACTCTAAATGAAATTGTTTATCCTTGGCGTATAAATGGGTATCTCAGCTATTAAAAAGTAGTTTTGTTGAAATCCAAAAATAAACACTTTGCTTCAACAAGATGCTGCAATAGCCCTACACACAGAAGTCATTTCAATGATTTAAGTATTTTAAAGCGTTATCACGGGTCTTTCTGTTTTTAATGTAACACTCCATGTACACACAAACACCCAAACACTTACTATATGTACTCGCAAAACAGGGCAGGTGTGTACTTTCTAGGAGACTATTACCCCTTTGGTTTGAATAACCATTGAATTACCCCTTTGGTTTGAATAACCAGGCATATTTATTGCTACATGCCAAGTTTTTGGGGCTCAGAAGTATAAAAACGAAGCATAACATTGTTCTTAAAATTCATATGCATCCATTTTTACCATTCCATCCCACATTGAACAGCTTCAAGTAAATCATTCATAATAACTGACCCACTATGCCTATTATCTTTTAAAATGCGCGACTCTGACCTCTGAATGCTATGGCTATGTGGATGGCTGAGAAGTTAAAGAGTGTGCAAGATGGATGTTCTATATGAATATCAAATGTATTGCTGAATTTCTAGCAACCATTTGTTTCAACTGCTATATCTTGTGCATTTAATACACAGCATTTACCTTCTTACATGACACAGATTTGACAAGGGATAGATGTGACAGGGTAAGAAGAGCAATTGCAGAACTTTGAATACTTCACAGACAAATGAGGCCCAGTGAACGATTGTCGCTCAGTGTTTCAATCCCAGATGCCTTGCACAAGATGCGGCACTGTGAGTTCCCATCACCTCTTTAACTAAAACCTCACAGCAGAGTGGCAAAGATAAACCAATCCCTTCAAGGTTAAAGCAGGCAGTGTGACATTACAACAATACAGAACAATTGGCTACGGAGTCTAAAAATCAAGAGCGACAGGATGTAATAACAACAGAGAGATGCAAAGGCCTGAGGCAGAACAAACACCTGTATAATCCATTATTTTATGTATGAGTACTAATATCATAAAATAGGAATCCTTTCATAAGCAATTTTATGACATTGTAGAATGACAGAAAAAAATCCTCATTAAAATGAATGAAAGAGACAAGATCCCCAATCACTATGCCATTCTAAAATATGCAATTTCATACGCAGGTTTTTTTTTGTTTTTTTTACAGATATATTTATTTTTAAGTATGGATCCTTAACTGTTTCAAAATGTTTTTGGCTACCATTTAATATACAGTATGGGATATTGATCCTTTTTTCCACTTCGGCAGCTATGTTGCCCCCCCCCCCCCCGCCGCCGCCGCCGGTGGCCCCCTTGGCCTCACATGGACCTCCGGTGCCCCCTGCCGCTGATGGCCCCCATTGCCCTCCCATGGTTCCCCTGCTGCTGATGGCCCCCTCTTGCCCGCCGATGGCCCCCCTGTCTCTCAACCACCCACCCACCCACTCTGTCTGTGTCTCTCCCACACTCTCTCTGTGTCTCTCCCACACTCTCTCTTTGTCTCTCTCACACTGGATATCTTATTTACCTTATATATCTTAACTGCCATATACCTACACCAAAATAACCTATACTGCTTTCTTCTAGATCTGACTCTCAAGCTTCACACGGGAGACATCGGAATCCCCTTTAACCCAGAAGACAGGTATGGAACACCTCCCTTCCTTTATATAACATTGCGGGAATGAGGGATACCTGGACATTGAGGGACTGCGGATCAAGTCAGATCCCAGGCAGGATTGCTGCTTTAGAAATTGTGCAGCAGGGCATCCAGACACTGGTTAAGGGGTTCAGGAAACTAGTCATTCATATCTGGCTTTTATTTCTAGATTAGTGAGGTCATCCAACATTTTCACACACGCACACGCTCGCTCACCTATGTAACAAGAACTAAATGTAGTAAAGTATAAATGTAATACAATAAATAAACTGTTATATCAAAAACGAATGTTGTTAGTTCTTACTAGGAATGTATTCAATTTCTTTTTTAAAAAGAGGGGTGTGTCTAGGGGCGAGAAGATTTTTTGGTGATTTGTCAATATATATACATATGATGGCAAAAGGAGTGCTACTGAGCGTGGCCAAATGTAAACAACAAAAACAAAATACAAAAATACCCAATGTGACAAAATAATACAGCAGTTAAATACTTCAATGTTAGTATTCTCACGAGTAAGGTTCATTAATTTTAATTTTCAACTGGTATCAGTTGGTTGGAGGTCCCTCCTCCCAGGGTTTAAGCTAACCCCACCCCACTTTTTAATTAGAAGGTTTTTTCATGTACATGTGCAGGACAGGTCTACTGAGACCATTCTCCCTCCACTGCAGAGGTAAATGAGAATTTTCACAGGTAGTGTTAGAACTTTCTAACTGGTCATGCCGGGACGTGGCTGCAGGCTTATAACGCTTTGGCCAAAGGGTTTAATTAAATGACCCTAACTCATGAGAATACTAACACTGAAGTGTTCAACTATGTATTATGTCACACTGGATGTAGCATTGGGTATTTTTGTCTTTTGTTAATTGAAGGAGATGCATGCAGAGGTGAAGACAGGAGACTCGCTTTGGGACAATAAATGTAGGCCTTTATTTTGCAAAGTGCAATGAACAAAGAACACAGGCTTTTCTCAGTCAAGGTGCAGCAAAAGATAGATCAGCAATATGAAGTATAGGGTTTTCCTAGACCGAAGTTCAGTTTCTCCAGCCCATGAAATTCCATATACGTCTACATAGATACAGAGTCTCTTGGCATCAAGGACAGAGGGATATGGCCTGCACGCTCTGGTGTTCAAAGGGGTCAAGGACACACACATCGGGTCTGTACGCAGACCAGGGAGAGACTGAGAAACAGTTTTCTTTCATGCCTTTTAAACCCTGTGCTAGACTTAGTTGGGCTCAATACTAGTCCTTGATAAAGTACATCATTGTACGAAACGCGTAGGAGAGCCATGTACCTCTTTTTTTTAAACCATGCTTCAATAAATATTTTTTGTTTTGGACCCTACTCCCTTGGCTGTGCGCTGCTTTTTTCTTTTACTGGATCCTACTACAGAGGCTGGCACGCCCCAGAGAAGCCTCCTGAAGTGGGTAACATATTTCATAGCAAACTGTGAGTAATCTTTCCTGATAGAAGATACTGTTGAATACACCCCCAATGAGGTTCTAGATGACTGTAGAATACCTTACCTTTCACTCACCTTCAGGGGATACCTGTCAAATTGCACACAATGATCATCTAGATCCCTTCAAAACTGCACAAATGTGTATATACACCTTTTTCTTATCACTCACCCCACTGGGGTACGTGGGGGATCATGAGCAACACCTCGCCCTACACAAGCAACAACTGGAACGGATGTGTTATGTGGTGCAGGACTTAGTCACCCACATACGCACCCATCAGCCGGACTTGAAGGCTGCAGAAGTGGCTCCGATACAATTCCGTTATCCCCAGTGATCAGAGAACCTCGGATCCCGATTCCTCTACGGTATTGTGGGGATCCTATGGCATCCAGGGGATTTCTTACTCAATGCTCTATTCAATTTCAATTACAACTGTCCATGTTCACCACACACGAGCCCAGGTGGCCTACATTATTTCTCTTCTCACTGACCTGGGCCTCCCCGCTCTGGGAGAGGGATTCGCCCCTGATCAGCGACTCCCCTGCCTTAATCTGTACTTTCAAATTGGTGTTTGACGCTCCAGGAGGTGTATCTTCAGTTCACTCCTGCGGATCCGCTAGAGAACTCACACGGTAGGCAAGTACGCCATTGAATTTCGCACCCTCGCGGACGAAACCGGATGGAATAATGAAGCCCTTCGAGCGGCCTTTTGGCAGGGTACCGGAACCCCTAAAAGATGTGCTAACCTGCCGGGACCTCCCTATGGACCTTGAGGAGTTGATTTCTCTCTAAGTACGGATCGATCTCAGAATGCAGGAACGCCTGTCCGAGAAGTGCTGTGCTGCTAAGAGTCAGACTACTCGGTTGGCCCCAAACTTCGATTCGCCTCCTCCTCCGGATGATGAGCCTATGCAGCTAGGTAATACCAGACTGTCAGAACAGGAGAGAAGGAGGCGTACTTTGGGCTTGTGCCTGTATTGTGGGTCCCAGGGCCCCCAGATCCGTGACTGCCCGATTATTGCGGGATCAGGATAACGCCTGTGCCCAGTGAAGTTGAGGGAGCATTTGCTGGACATCTCTACCACCCCTCCTCCCTCTGTGTCTTCCCGGATTCTTCTGCCGGTCTCCCTCTCATGGGTTTCTGCCTCAGTCTCATATAAGAATTCTACATAAAGGAGATACTCCCTTTCCTCGTAATCAACTCACCCTCAGCAGCTATAGTATTAGGTCTTCCTTGGTTGCATTCCCACAACCTTACAATCGGCTGGTTAACAGGACAAGTGACCGCCTAGGGCCAGAGATGTCATGGGACTTGCTTGTCTATACCTTGTCCCAGCTCTGACACACCACTGTCATCTGTGTCTCTCCCCGCTGGTCTTCCCCTCTCCCAGCAGAATTTTGGGGATGTTTTCAATGAGAATCAAGCCAAGGAGTTACCACCGCATCGGGCATTCGACTGTCCAATCGACTTACTTTCAGGAGCCATTCCACCTAATGGGCGCAGAGCCGGAAATGAAGGATATGCGGGAGTACATAGACGAGAATTTGAAGCGTGGATTCATCCGTAAGTCTACATCTCCTGCGGGAGCGGGTTTCTTCTTCGTGGGAAAATAGGACGGGTCTCTGCGTCTCTATAGATTATCGAGGGTTGAACAAATTTAGTGAAAAATCATTTTCCTATCCCTCTCATTCTAGAGCTATTCGACCGACTCCGTGGGGTCTCTACTTTCACTAAGTTGGATCTCCGCGGGGCCTACAATTTGGTTCGAATTAAGGAGGGTGACGAATGGAAGACAGCGTTCAATACCCGAGATGGGCATTATGAATACTTAGTGATGCCATTTGGTTTGTGCAACGTGTTCTAAGGCTTCATAAATGAAGTATTCCGAGATCTCCTCGATCAATTTGTGGTCTTATATCTTGACGATATTCTGATATTTTCTTCTTCACGGTCTGAACTTCGTGTCCAGGTCAGTCAGATGCTTCAGAGGTTACGGGAACACCCCCTCTACGCCAAGCTGGAGAAATGCCAATTTGAACAACCTAAGATCTCCTTCCTCAGACATGTTATCTCTGCCCAGGGCTTTGAGATGGACAGAGCCAAGGTCTTAGCAGTGTTGGACTGGCCCATACCGCAGGGTCTAAAACCCACTCAGCGCTTTCTCAGATTCGCCAACTACAACAGAAGGTTCATTAAAAACTTCTCTAAGGTGGTGTGTCCCATTACAGCTCTTACGAAACAGGGGGCGAATCCCAAGACGTGGAAACCTAAAGCAGTACAGGCCTTCGAGAGACTGAAGTCTGCTTTCTCATCCGCCCCAGTTCTGGTTCATCCTGATACCGCCAAGCCTTTTGAAGTGGACGCATCCGATGTGGCAGCCGGGGCCATCCTATCCCAATGGCAGGAGATTCAAGGGAGACTATAGCCTTGCACCTTCTTTTCTAAGATGTTTTCCTCCGCTGAGAGAAATTATATTGGGAACTGGAAATTACTTGCCGTAAAATTAGCTCTTCAAGAGTGGCGACATTTTCTCAAAGGTACTACGCAGCCCATCACTATATTAACAGATCATAAGAATTTGGAATACATTGAAGGTGCCAAGAGACTCGGGACTCGACAGGCGAGGTGGGCTCTCTTTTTTTTACATGCTTCAATATCATTATCTCCTTTTGACCAGGATCCAAAGACTGTATGTCAAAGCGGACACTCTGTCTCGACAATTCTCTTCGGAAAGACTCGATGAGAGGGATCATGGTCCCATCATTCCACCGTGTCAAATTATTTCGGCAGTGTCATCCGTTCTATTACAACAGATTTCGCAAGCACAGGCCTCCGCCAACGTCCTCGCATAAATTCTAGTTGTTTGTACCTCCCCAGTTTTGTAGCAAGGTGTTGCAGTGTGGTCAATCCAAGGTGGTTGGTCACCCGGGCATGAGTAAAACCTCAGATTTTATAGAACGCCTCTTCTGGTGGCCAGATATTTGCAAGGACGTTAACGATTTTGTAGTCGCTTGTGCTGTCTGCGCTTAAACAAAGGTACCACGGACTCTGCCTTGTGGGTTGAAGATGTTTCGCATTCATGGCATTTCAACTGAGATAGTCGCCGACCATGGCTCCCAATTTATTGCCAAATTTTTGAGAGCATTCTGCAAATCAATGGGGATCTCACTCTACTTCTCGTCTTCATACCACTCTCAGTCCAATGGCCTCACGGAGAGGACCAACCAATCCTTGGAGCAATTCCTACGTTGCTTTGTCTCTGAATGTCAGGATAACTGGGTGGATCTTCTTCCTTGGGCAGAATTTGAACGGAATTCATTGAAACACGATTCTACACAGGAGTCCCCATCCTCTGTGCCTACGGGTACCATCCTTCTTTTCTCCCGTCATCTGTCTCTCTTTCTGGAATTCCTGCAGCAGATGACAAGGTCCAGGAGCTACAGTCTCTGTGGAAGAGGATTCATGCCAACCTAACTAAGGCCTCCTTTCAGCAGAAGGATCATGCGGATAACGTCAGTGGCCAGCTCCGCAGTTCCAAGTTGGAGACGACATATGGCTATCTACCAGGAACATAGGTCTGAAGATTCCCTCCCTGAAGCTCGTGCCCAGGATAATAGGTCCCTAACAAGACAGTGAAACACGTAAATTCGGTCGCGTTTAAATTGGAGCAACCAGATACCTTAAGGATTCTCCCGGTCTTCCATGTGTCGCTACTAAAGGCAGTGGTCCACACCGACTTCTCTGCTGCTCCCACCTTTCCAGGACCGGAGGCCAAGAGGAGTATGTAATTCGCCGGATTCTGGATTCACGTAGATCTCGAGGTTGTCTCAAGTATCTAGTATCTTGGAAGGGATATGGTCCAGAGGAAAATCCTGGGTGAAGGCTGGTAATGTCCACGTTTCCTCCTTGATCCAAGGTTTCCACTGGAATTTCCCCGTCTAAATCGTTCGGAGATCGATTCTGGGGGGGGGGGGGGGGGGGGTGAGTTGTACTATGAGGTTAGGCGAAATCATTTCCGGGTTTTCAGGTTCCGGCTCAAAGTTCCAGTTTTCATGCTGAGTTCATGCAATGCGCTTATACCTATTGTCTTTCACTTTACCAGACCCGGCTCACGGAACTCGACTATCCTAGTCTCCAGCCTGCCTCGACCTCTGCATCCCCACCGACTATGCAACTCTGCTGCCATCCTTGACCTTCGGCGCACTACTCTAACAGAACTCTGTTCCTCGGCTCAGGTCGGTGCTTTCACCTTCCTACCTCACCCTGCGTGTCTGCTTCCTGCTTGAGACGAGCATCGTTACAATTAAATCCTTTTTATCTATATGTGAAGAAACTTTTTTTTTTTCTCTTAAATACTTGCAAATTAGGAACTTCATAAACAAAGAATTCAAGGTGCAGGATATTCCCTTGGTACCCCCGTCGACTTCTCTGTAGCCTCCCCCTAGGCAAAACAAAACTGACATCGACAATCTATCAAAATCAATTTACAAATGATGGTAATAAAAAAGGGAAGTATATGCTCTCAAGGGAAAGGGAGCTAGGTCAGAGCCTAGAATGGGAAGACTGGCAAGAAATCTGGGAGGGAACAGCTACCAGCTCCTTATGTACCACAATAAAAGAACGCCTACTGTGGCGGCCGCCATTATCCTAATGCGGCCGCCACGGCGGGAATTTTAAAACGTGGCGTGCGCGCGTCTTTTTTTTTTTTTTTAAGGTTTCCCGCGCCGCGGACACTTTCAATGATAAGCGCCATTAGCGCTTATCTTTTGAATGCGGCCGCCGCGCGGGAAACTCCGGAAGAAAAGGCTCGGATAAATCCGGGTAAGTGTTAGATTAAAGGTGGCCGCACCCCAGTGAGGCTCCACGCCATAAACCCAACATCATCCTCCCTGTGCTGGAGAAACTGTGGTCAGAGAGGGATGATTTCCCATACATAAAAGAAAAAAATCAAGGCACTAAATTGTGAATACTATTTACATTCAATACTATATACATTGTTAATATTCTGCAGTCCAGGTGAGGTGGGGAATCTCACACACAAAATCTAGAAGAAAAGGGAAGACACCCTGGCGCATGAATATATATCTGATGATAATTAGAAGTACTATTGGTGCACAGTACCAAGTTTCCCATAGAATAAGCAGTAATAAAAAAAATACAATTTATTAAAAATAAATACAATATAATAGATCCCTATAGGGAATCTTACATATAAACAATACTTGTGTCTTGACTGAGCTCAATCAATCCGCATTGCACATACACATATTATAAAAAAACATGCATCAAATAAACATATCCACTGTGTGAACTTTAGCAAATATGATAGAATAGCCAATATGATAGTACCAGGTGGTTTAACTTACTAATGTCCTGATCTTGAGGGATATGGATATTTGTGCTGTATCCCAATTAAAAGTTGTGTAATATCTGATCCCCTCTTACTTTGAGGAAGTCTAATATGTAGAACTTGCAGAGTATAGTTGCACACTATATGATGTGTGTGTTGCAGCCAGGAGTTTTTAAGGAATAATCCTCTTGGAGCTGAAATGCGGTTAATTTTTAACTGCTGTGGTCTCTTCGCTTAGGTGTGTATGAGCGTATTTGATTTGTTGTTAAGCTGAACTACCTTTAATCACCCGTAAATTAAAGTTGTTATTTAATGACAGTCCTTAGAATGCCTCTCAATGCTTGTGCCGTTAACATAGATAATTACAGTCTTACTCACGGACCTTAGATCTTCTACACGCTGTCACCTCTCACTGCCCGGTTGGGCTAGAGGTCTGCTTGTTGCACACAAATGTGGATCTTACCGCAGTGTTCGTCCAGTGCTGTATTAGTTACTTCTTCTAGCACTGTTGAACTCCGAGGTCCGTGGCAGTTTGGTAGTGATCTTTATTCAAATGTTGTTTTCTCCTCCAGCTTTGCTCCAGTGTAGTCCACGCATCAGGTTCAGCTCCGGTCTGCCTCAGCATTCCCGCCAGGTACTGCAGACATGCCTATCGTTTTCTCCTCACCGCTCCGGTTTGGCGCCAAAGACAGGTGAGGGATGTCTATGGGTGTTGCGCATAGTGCTTGCATGTACATGTGCTTGCAAGTCACAGGTATCTCACCCTACGCGTTTCACCAGACTTTACCTTCCTAACGAGTTATATTAACATCTCCTGGCCGAAATGTTGTAGCGTTTGGGAACCAATGCTAGGACCAGATACATAAATCATGGGTCGAATCAGCCATGTCTACACACCTGGACCTGGGGTTGTACTGAACCACCCTACTGCTATACCATAAATGTATGGGATCTGAGACCAGATGTACATCCGCTGTCTGTAAATGAACTGCCTTCCCCACCCTTTCCCTTCGGTACCCCTCCCCCACGTGATTATGGCCTTTATCTTATTGGTTTCCCCTTCTATTCTTAAACTGTGCATGTTAAGCAACGTGAAAAATTCAATACTTAGCTAAATGTATTTTGTATATGCCAATAAAAAAAAATAGAAGTGTTAAAAGAAACCAACAAAAACTACCATATGGAGAGTATTCCTAATGGAAAAGTTGAGAAGTATTAGCACAGACAAACAAGTTCTGCAGGACATGGGAAGCATGGATAGTGGGACACAATTTTCCAAGAATTATTATGCAGGTGTAAACAGACAAAACAAAAAAATAGAGTAATGAGGTGGCAATACGCCTGATACGGAACGTTCATTGGACCAAATGTAGGAGGCTAATAATGTATACAAGAGCTCTTTATAATAAGCGTGCATGTTTCCCCCTCTACCCTCCCCTCCATTAAATTATTCTTTAGTCTGTACCCAACTTTATGTTTTTAAAAAATACAATAAAAATAAAACTACCATAGACAAAGGTAATATAGATCGTAATGATATAGTATGCATAGATATGGTGGATAGGCAGAGTAACTATTTATTATTATATTATAATTTATTCCACATTTGTTTAAATGGTTTAACATTTTGAACTCTTATCGATAGTCTCTAGCACTTTAAAAGTGGTATAGCATTGGATCCTAACATCAGATCCTACAGATGTAGCAGACGTTTTTATCCTGTTAATGCCAGTTAACACACAAAATAACACTACTGTACCATAACCCGCCAGCGTTAACGCAATGCATTGTTTTAACAGGTGCAAGAACATCTGCTACATCTGTAACTCCTGGCACTGAAAATAGTTATATCATCAACATCACTGAATTATCTCTACATGCCCGAGATTAAAACACAAAAAACTCTAGTGTAAAGGAACTATTTGCCTTGCTGTGCTAAGGAATTCCATTTACTCCAGAGGTTTCTATTTAAACAGATTAGGAAGTCTTAAACAAGCTTTGCATTAAGTCTTATTTATTACTCCCTTCCTTTAGCATTTCATTATTTCTTAAAGCTAAAAAGAAAAAAAGACGTTGGATACAAAGTTTACTCTTTAGTGCAATTACAGCCCAACTTATTGCCATTTGTAAATAATATATGTAGAGACCTATCAAAAATAATTTCCCCAGGTTCCTTATTCTTTTTTTTTTTTGCTTGAAACAACGATTTGAAATAATGACAAAACATTGTAATGCGGTTTTCCTAACTTGAGGACCCCTAATGTTTAGTTGTAAAATGCATTGCCTGGTGTTTTCAGAGCTTTTTGAGAATCTGCCAATAGTGAGTGCGTCGCTCTTGCTAAAGAAAAGAGCACAGGTCTACATGGCGGCTGCACTGGTCTTCATTGTAGTAAGCATGCCTCAAGACATTGTAAAGCACATGCTTAGTTGTATCTGCGGAGGCAGACGCAAGACCTTCCCTTTCAAAGCCTTTGGGGAAAAAAAAAGACCTTGCATCACCCAAAGTGGATTTGCGGTCACACATTGGTCCTGAAATTATAAACCAAAAGAGAGTGCAAACATATCAACAGAAATACCGACTGCCAAGAATAACGGGCTACTTATTTATTTTTTAATTCTGCATATTATGTTTTTCTTGATTGAGACCTTTTTATTATTCATTCATCAGATACTGTAGTCACAATTAAATGTCCTATCTGTTAAAGAACACTGAATATACTATGTTCTTATAGTAATACGAATACAGCTCAACCCCCTTATAACGCTGTGATTGGGGTCCAAAGAATCACATCACGTTATAAGTGGATCGCGGTAGAAATAATGTACAATTGTATGTTTTGTACAATAAAGTATTTAAGATACCAATAATCGTAAAGTATTCATAAATACGAAAATTGGGAGCCATGCTTGCATCGCGTTATAAGCGGATTCGTGTTATAACGAGGTTGAGCTGTAGTACTATTTTTTTTTTGTATATATGGTGCTGGCAATGTATGCAGCACTGTACATGGAATTTCGCAGGCATAGCGAGTACTGTATCTGTGCTGAAGAACTTACTTAATTTCCACTAAGCAACTCCTAACTCCTTTAGCCCATGGATGCATCTGATAATTCCCTTATCTAAATGGCATAAGTACAGGCTGTGTGAAATGTGCATGTCCCTGGGGCTCGTGCTGCACAGTCTCTCAAAACCAGAAGTCATTCTCCTCCAATGACAAGATACTGCAGATAAAGCTTTATGAATTAAGCAATGTGACTTAAGCCACCGCCTTGTTCTGCTACTGTATGCATTTCTGGTCCTACCATCACGGAAAGGGTAAATAACACTTATATTAAAAGAAAATGATTCAAATAGGACAGAATTGGAAAAAAAAATGTGAAGGTCAAGTCAGGGTACATTGCCCCTTTGCAAAAAAAAACAAACATTTTTTTTTACAGCATCTACCTCTTTGTATTAAGTTAACCAAGAAAGAAAAAGAATCACTTTAATTATCTTAAACTCCAATTTGAACACAGTATCTGTAATACCATTAAGCCTGAAAATGTTAAATCACATATACAAGGACATATAATGATGATATACTAAAATGTTGCGATGCTCCAGTCTTAAGACATGCCTAATTTGCAACATGTACAGTATGTTACAGTATATACAGGCATACCCCGGTTTAAGGACAGTCACTTTAAATACACTCGCGAGTAAGGACATATCGTCCAATAGGCAAACGGCAGCTTACGCATGCGCCTGTCAGCACGTCCTGAATAGCAATACAAGCTCCCTACCTGTTCCGAAGCTGTGCACAAGCGGGGACACTATAGAGCCTGTTAAAAATGCATTATTTACATCAGTTATGCACATATATGACGATTGTAGTACAGTACATGCATGGATAAGTGGAAAAAAGGTAGTGCTTCACTTTAAGTACATTTTCGCTTTACATACATGCTCCGGTCCCATTGCGTACGTTAATGCGGGGTATGTCTGTATAAAAAAGTTGAGTTAAACAATAGCCATGTGAGTTCATCAGGAGTTAATGGGGAAAAATCACGAAAAGGCTACCTACACATGAAATATAACTAAATGTTTTCTATAAAGTAGTATAAAGATAGAGTCTTCTTTACCTGTAACTAATAAAAAACTGGATTACTAATACAGGAAAAGTTCACTCATTCACAGCTCCCTCCTCTCTGGGTTTGCAATGCCTCCTCCGGCGTTGCATCTGTTATTTCAGCTGGTTCTTTGGATGGGGTAGCCACATGCTAACCAAGTCCTTATTTAAGATGCCTTTCACAAGGTTGCACCATGGAAACGTATCTGACATACAGTACCTCTGCTTGTAAAATGTAGGATCATGGCCCTACTGCTTCTATTAGCGATACACACACAAAAATAATAACATTTTAAAAACCGGAGAAACAATTTATTGCAGCAATAAACAAAAAAAAAAACAACTATGTTTTGTACTTGAAAACAAATTTAGTCTAATATCTCCAGATGATAAACCTTTCAGTAACAGATTGCAACAGCAGGGGATCTAAGAGACTAATGCTGTTTACACATAAAAAATGTGTTTGTGAGACGGCTATTAACGGCTGTATGCTTTTACGCAAATTGTTATAGAAAAATAATGAAGAGCACCTCTGCAACTTATTAGCTTAGTCCATCTTGTTGGGGAGACACAACAGAATTAAAGTAAAATCCTATAAAACACGAGATGCAGTGTAACACAATATACATTTACTCATGGATAGCAATGATAACCTCATACTGTATATATGCTGTGTCTTTCAGTTGCACAACACTTTACAATTATAGGCCACTTCCAAAAACATCAATGTAGCCATCTCTAAGGCAGAATTTGGCATTAAAGTACTTTAAAGTAAAGATATTACCTAGTCATTAATGCTAAGAGTGGAGAGTTGAAGGCCTAAACATAGGCTAAATATTATTATTATTATTATTATTATTTTCTCCTCGGCCATTCAGTTAATGCCATACATTTTGACAAATCAGAGAGTAGGGAATTCATTACCGTCTAAAATTATAACCATTTATATTCCATGATGTCTTGGATCGAAAGTGAGATGCGCAGCTCTTGCCAATTTTTATTTATTTTATTTATAAAAAATGTTTTACCAGGAAGTAATACATTGAGAGTTACCTCTCGTTTTCAAGTATGTCCTGGGCACAGCGTTATAAAAATACATGGTTACATTAAAACATTGAATTTAGATTCAAAGTAGTAATCAGATTTTTCAATATGGTTATGATCTTCTAATTCTTAGGAGACAAGGAACAGAAACCTAACATAACTGTGTCTGGTCATTTTATAAACTATAAAAGAGCATGGTAACACTCACAAGCATCCGATTAAATCAAGCAGTGTAGCCCGCAGGCAGGCAGGTGTATAGACCCTCCGGACCCTCGCGACATCATTTCCAATGGTACAGCTCAACTCCATTATAGCGCGGTCCTCGGGGGCCACCCGATCTGACCGCGCTATAACTGGGGTCGCGCCAATTTAAAAAAAATGGCTGCCAGCGCCGGCTGTTTACAATATAATGGTAAAGTGACCTTATTATATTGTAAACAGCCGAATCAGACCACTTCCCATTGGATAATAGGAGATCCAATGAGATACTGAGATAGGGTATTTGAATATGGCAACTTTATAGAGACACTCCTGATGAAATCCTCGTGGTGAAACGCGTAGAGTGTCAGTCTACTCCAGAAAGCAGAGGGATACTTTGGAGAATTCCAACCCGCCCAATTTCCTGCTTCTACTAACTGCGACAGAGCAGGTATAGACGAGCGACGAGTGACCCGAGGTACAAGGGCAAAGGAATGGAAGCAGTCACACGGTCTTTCTAAAGGTGCAGTTTATTGTGCCACCAAAGGTCCAACGTTTCAGCAAATAGATTGCCTTTATCAAGGAGAGGGCTACAGAACATGCTAAACATACCACAATTTATACACAAATGGGCACTCACCCCTCCACGATCACTGCTGCCTTGCTCCTGGATGCCGACATGTTCTGTAGCCCTCTCCTTGATAAAGGCAATCTATTTGCCGAAACGTTGGACCTTTGGTGGCACAATAAACTGCACCTTTAGAAAGACTGTGTGCCTGCTTCCATTCCTTTGCTTGAGTACCTCTGGGATGTCTGGACCTCCCTGGATACAGCGCACCGGCAGATAAGTACCCCCCTCCAGCACATACCAGCGGTGTGCATGTGCTTCTACATATGGCGAGGTACAAGGGCCCAGAGTGACGTGAGGGGAGAACGCACAGAGTTATCAGCTGACTGACGGCGCCTCTTCCAACTACTCAGAGGGACCCACTCGCTGCCGCTCCAAGACGGATGTCTGATACCTTCCTAGTTGCTGAGGCAGCTATACACCTAGCGGGGATACTATCCCAATTTGCTTGATTACACTTGTAAAAACGTGAGTGCCTTTTTTACATTGGTTTTAATATATAAATTCTGAACAGTCTGCGCTATGTCCAGTGTTTTTGTCTCATCCTGCTAAGGTCCCACCATACACATTTATGTGTGAATTGGATTTAAAGCCAACAAAGAAACCTTTATATACACGCACCCTCTGAGAAATCTCATTGGGACATATTTATCTGAATCATCCACCACTTGAATAGACATATTTGCACTATTTTGCTTGTGTTTGTTCTCTTCTATATATATCTGCGCTCCCCAGTATCCGGCTACCTGAAAACTGTTTGGATTGAAGAAAAACAATCTACACGAAGGGTTGAAGCAGCATTTATTTCTTACATCATTGATTTTTCACTTTGTATATTTTATATAATCACTGACGTGCACTTATTAAGTCACTTTAATTAGATTTAAGCGCCACTCTTTAACCATTGGTTTGCACTAAGCAGACAGCTAGGACTACTTTGTGACTTCTTCCGTGCAGGCTGACTGCTAGGACGCCGGTGTTCCCCCCCCTAGGTGAAGGCAGCAGACCGCTAGGTTTGCCCAGGCAGCGCCTCCCCGCAGGTGACAGATAATAATAAAGTTTGCTGGCTGCCTGTGATCAGCAGCACAGGGGACCCGCTGTGGGGGAGGAGGGGGGAGCTCCTCCTGACTCTGATCACGGTGTCCGGAGCCGCTTGTTCCCGGGGTAGGGGAAGTGCGCAGATCTGTCCCGAGTCCCACGGCCACTTCCCGGGCTGTTTGTCAGTTTATCAGTGGAGGGAGGGAGGAGCGAGGGAAGTTCAGAGTCTGTGTGTGTGTGGGGGGGGGAGAGAAGTGTAGTGTGCTGTGAGTGTGTGCAGTGTGCTGTGAGTGTGTGCAGTGTGCTGTGAGTGTGTGCATTGTGCTGAGTGTGTGCAGTGTGCTGAGTGTGTGCAGTGTGCTGTGAGTGTGTGCAGTGTGCTGTGAGTGTGTGCAGTGTGCTGAGTGTGTGCAGTGTGCTGTGAGTGTGTGCAGTGTGCAAAACAAAATGTAAACATTTTTTATTTCTTTTTTAAATTCGGGGTCCATGCTCAAACCGCGTTACAGCGGATCGCACTATAACGGAGTTGAGCTGTATTTCTCTGAGCAATGAAGGGGGAGAAGGAGAGGACGCAATTGTTGGATGGAAGCTAATCCGGATCGGATTCTTTGACAGTCGGTGTTGAAGGTTTGCGATTCAGTTATCCTCTCCTTCCTCCCCCTTCATTGCTCAGAGAAATACCATTGGAAATTATGTCATGAGGGCTTTGTGAGGAGAACACGAGAGGAGATCGAAGGGTCTACAGACTTGCCTGCCTGCGGGCTACACTGCTTGATTTAATCAGATGTTTGTGAGTGTTACCATGCTCTTTTATCGTTTATAAAATGACCAGACAGAGTTATGTTACGTCTCTGTTCCTTGTCTCCTAAGAATTAGAAGATCATTACCATATTGAAAAGTCTGATTACTACTTTGAATCTGAATGGCAAGAGCTGCACGCCTCCCTATCGATCCAAGATTTCCATAAGACCATATGGAAGGTCTCTTCGACGAAGCAGCCCAGTATCAATTTTAAGGGTTGAATTTAACTAAATACTCTAAGTGTGCCACAAAAAGACTTTCTATTTCTATTGATATTTATACACTTTAGTATTTCACTGCACTGTAATATATGTATTGGAGATTGGATGCGCTATAGTTTTCTGTTTCTATAGTCTATGATGCGTCTTAATCTGAAGGTCAACCACAAAAAGTGATAGGTTACAAAAAAACAATAAGATCATCATTTATCTTGTTCAGCTCGCTAGTTGTGACACAGAGGGATAAACTTGTTTTTTTAAAGATCATATAGAGTGCGAGCAAGGAACTGGAATAAAACCCTACATTTTTTGTGCTGAAGTCCAAACACCCTAACCATTCACCACAATTATATCTACATTATTTTCTCATTCCTATATGGTCTTCTAGGTCAGGGTGCTCAAATCCAGTACTCAAGACCCCACCCCCACCCCCTTCCACAGGTCAGGATTTAAGGCTATCCCTGCTTCAGTACAGGTGGCTCAATCAGTTGCTCAGTAGTCGACTGACCACGATAGCCACTGACCTATGCTGAAGCAGAGATATCTTTAAAACCTGACCTGTTGGGCGGTTTGAGGACTGTAGTTTGGCACCCCTGTTCTAGGTCAAGGTCATTCCAAGAACTACGGTAACACTGTGAGGTTCGAAGGCTTGTATTGTGTAACCTACCTAGGCATTGTATTTACATTTAAATGGTTAATCCTATTTTTGGTACTTCAGGTTGAAAAATGTGCCAATAAAGCTGGGGCGAGGGGGGGCGCGGGGTGGAGATGTGGATGCAATTACAAAATAAACCGTATACAATATATGCAAAATTGTAGGTTTTCATCATTAACCCATCACCAAAGCAAGACTTTAATAATTCAAAGTCCACTAAGGGGCAGCAGCGCGCTTACACAGCCCTGTTCATGAATCCATAAGAATGGATTCACATTTCCTTGATAACTGCGTACTCGGTAAAAGGAAATAAAAGCAAAATAATCTATCACATAGGTTGATGTGGTAATCATAGCAAAAGCAGAATAACTGCAAGCAAAGACGATTATTGCATTTCTGTTTTTCATTTACAAGACATCAACATGTCAGTGTGACTGGGGAAATCAGAGCAACTCAATGTTATGATTTCTTACAAAGAAACGTATTTTCTAAATAAACCACTACTCAGTAATGTTTCAAGGTAAGCAGCTCTGCTTCTCTAATCTTAACCCCTGGGAGCTGCAGTAGTATTTTTGTGTAACTTGAGCATGATCCGTAATATAAATTTGTAAATGCTTGGGACGATATACATGACAGTAATGTACTCAAAAGTATAGGATGCCAACCAACATAGTGTATACCCATTTTTGGGAAGAATGTATAAAAACTGTGTATACACAATACATGCCCAATATGACATGACGCACAAACTTTTAAAACAGAATGTCAAGTTAAAAAGTATGACAAAACTGCACCACTGTCTAAACTGTTCCCAACTACACACCAGCGACTGCCACAATACTACCTAAATCCACATCAGAGACACTAATTATATCCCATAAACAGCACCATGTATTAACATGCCAATTGCAAGTGAATTGACCAATTTACGCAGTTGGTGAACAAAGATGTAGGCAGACTCTCGTTCTCCTGAGCCACAGGAAAGAGAACATGTTTCCGTGTCACCAGCGAAGGTGACGGACATGGGCAAGCCTGTACGGTATGCTTAAGTATGAGCTGCCGAGGCTGCTTCCCCTGCAGTCAGGGATTGCAGTGGTCCTTTTCACCCTGGGAGTCCTCGGCTGCAGGAAAGGTTAGAGGGGTTACATCTTGTGACAAACGCCTCTCTTTTGTAGCGCTGACGTCTGTCTGGGTTCTTCCCGACACAGTCTTCTAGGGTTAATTATACAACAAACAGGAACATGCAAAGTATTACGTTGCTTAACTCAGGCTTCTGCCTGCTTTTTTTTCATCCAAATAAGGGACTGCAGCTTTAACATGTGTAGGCAGCGGGCACTCAGACATTAACCTTCAGCGGTTTACTCATATCAGTGTTATAGCATTTCACACAGTGTCACTTTTCAGAACCAAACCAAATCAAATAAACAAAATCCTATCCCATTCAGGGATCTAACTACACCGCAGCATCAGCCTCTCTAACTGCTACTGGGCCAACTAACCTGGTTCCCCAGTTTAAAAGAATGCCCTCTCATTTAGGGTCACTAGATAAAGCATAGTCTTTTAGATACAGCAATAAAGATTTGTTTGTCTTATCTGTTCGTGGTGAGAACTCGGTCCCAAGTGTCCAGGCAAATCCTCTGGTACTATGTTACTTGAAGGGGCCGTCCACCCCGAACTGGATGCAGGGGAGCAGCGAAAGCCCCAGTCTCCAGGATCCAAGAAGAGAGAGTGAAATGCAAACCTCTCTGCTCTAAATACCTGTGCTAGTGATTAGGAGAGCAGGTTATTGATTAGGAGAGCAGGTGAGGGAGAACCAGACACATTGTAATCTGTGGTCTGGATTTTCCATCCACCAGCCTGAGTTAATGTGAAGCTGTGGAATGGATAATTTTTTACTTTTCCTGCACTTTCTGACCTAAAACGGGGCAGAAAGCTGCCTAACATCTTTGGACTATGTCACATATCCCCCTCCCCAGCTCACACCTACTGGGGTGAGCGGCCATGGACCTCACTGGGGTGAGCGTCCTACCTGAAATATTTGAGATAACTCCCCAGTACAATATTAAGCACACATGACACGAATATTAACTTTTTTTCCACGGCAATTATGGACAAAAGTTTTCATCATAAGAGACTATACTTGGCAAACATATTTTGTTGCCCTCTATTAGGGAACTATTTTGAAAAATAAATGGTCTAGCACAAATTCTTATAACCCAGGATATGATAAATATACTCACAAAACCAGACAGTTTCTATCACCTCCCAGGGGTTTTTTTTTTTCTACTCTAGAATATAAACCTCATTATATATTTAGCAACCAAAAAGGGCCATCAACCCTGTATAGTAATTTGTAGTTTAGCTACATTTTCAACACAGAGAACCAATATAACATTGCAATATTTACAAAATGCTTATTCTAGAGGCCTAATATACAGCAGCATAACTACACTAGCTTATTTGCAAAGTTAAGTGTCGTGACATAGTCCATACGTGTAACATACAAAAAAAAATCGGTCAGTTCCCCAAACATTTTTTTTTTTTGACTTCCAGTCCATTACATCCTCTGACTTTATTTCAACACCCGCTGCATCCTGCAAATGACTAGACTGTTTCTTCAGCCACTGACGAGACACTTGGACCGGATTCTCCTTGGCTCCACACTGTGGTCCAGAGTGGCGAGATCTGGAACTATTCAGGCGCAGCGTTGACCGTCGCTTTTTCTTTTCAATCTTTGAACCTTCTAGGCTCTTCTTACTGAGATGTCTCCTCTCCTCAGAAATCTTTGATTACCCTTTTGGGCCCATTACCAGGCCTTTGGGTTTTGGAGACCTAATTGCCTCTGTATAAACGTAGTCCATATTAACAATGTCATCAGGATTTTTCATCAAGTTTGTGTTTTCAGGAACTGCCACCCACTTGGCTAAAACATCTTCTATGGTGTCATGGGTGTGTTCACTAGTTTGATAATCATCTGGACAATGTAAATGAAATTGAGGATCTGGATTTTTGAATCCCAGATCAGGGAGTATATTCTCAGTATTCTCAGGAGGGTGCCTATGTTTCTGGAATAACAGCAGCACAATCAAAGTCAATACTTTCTCCTTCCTCTTTGTCATCAGTGAGGGCATTGAGTTTACTTTCCCTGGTCTCTTTTTGTGACCGTGTCTCTTTTAGCCATGGAATCTCTTTTTCAAACTTCATCTTTATAGTAAATCGTAATATTGCAACAGCATTGAAGATACACGTATAGGAACGTACAGCTTGCTTGGTTAGGAGGTAGGATTGATAGCCCGACTGAACCACTTTAGCAGCTTCTCCCATGTCCTGGTAGCGTCTTTGTTGCTGTCCTTTATTTCTTTTTCCACTCAGTGCGGCTGCTAATTCAACTTCTTTGGAGTGGAGTTGCTACTCCATGTCTGTCATCTGTTTCAGAGCAAGGTTTAACTCTGTTTCCTTTTCTCTATTCTTGACCTGCAGCTGCTCCTCCCGGGTCTTGTCCAGCTCCAGCAGCAGCCGGGCCCCCTCATTTCCCGTGTGCTCCAGCTGCTTGTGGATATCGGCCATCTCACTTTCATAGCGCAATGTCAGGCAGACCACCTGACGGAAGGACACCTCCTCCCTTTCGGCGCACTGTATCTCGCGCTCAGCCATTTGCTTCTGCAGCTCTTCCCGCATTTGTAACTTTTCCTGGATCAATTGCTTCTCCACTTTTCCTGCTTGGTGAAGCTTCTTATCACCTTCACTGATCTGGTCAGTCAAGTCTGAATTTTTCTGTGTCAGAATTACATTCTCTCTCTTTACAGTCTCTAAATTACTCACGGCATTCTCACAGGTTTCCTTCAATATTCCCAGCTCTGTGTTCAAACCGTGGCCCTCCAGGCGTAAGTGTTGCACCTCTGTGAACCTCTTGTAGAGCCTTCCCGTATTTCTGTTTTAGGATAGCAATCGATTTGTCAGGCTTAATCTGTTTTTCATCCATGGTGGCAATTACGGTGGCTTTTCCAGACTAGTCGTCACCTCTTCCAACTCACTCCGTAAGAGAGACTCTGTTTTCTTCAAAGCCTCGTGCTCTTGTAAAGCTGGGAGTATACACCTCTGTAACTCGGCGTTCACTTCTCGCTCCTTCTTGTTAGATTCTTGCTCCTTCTTGCAACATTCTCGCTCCTTCACCAATCCCTGCCACAGGACTTCATAATCATGGCGGGCAGCTTGGAGTGCAGAAATCAAAGCCTCTTTATCCTGGATCAAGAATTCAGCTTCCCTTTGCTCCTCCTTTTCCTTTGCCCCTGTTCCCGTGACAATTCTGCCGGTCACTCCGGTCTGCAGCACATCTCGGCGCCTTTCTGACGCATGTTGTCCTGACAACGCAGCTTCAAGTGGCTCGGTCACTTCCCCTGTGACTTGAGGAACAGTTTTCTTTTTCTTCTTCTTTCTTTTTGCTTTATTAGCTCCAGAGATATCAGTGGTACTGGGCACACATTCACTGGTATCAGCTTCCACATCTTGCTTGCACTCACAGGGCGTTGCTTGCTTTTGCAGCTGTTTGTCTTTGAAGATTTGGGGGCACACATTTTCCATGTGACCTACTTCATGACAGGCCCAGCATACTAAATTCATCTGTGGGTACGGCTCTCTTCCAGGGGCCACATACGAGTTGTCGTCATCATCACCATCGTATGGCCTGAAGGGACACTGTTTTTCATGGTTATGTACATTACAAAACAAACATTTCACGTCGGCCATTTTAGAAACCCGACAGGTACAACTTGCTAGCTGCAATTTTCACTTTCTTCAGTAAAACATTTTGGTTTTCTGTTTGGGTTCAGGGTGCTATTGCATCCACACTTCGCACATTCTCTGTGTATGCTGGAAGCACAACTAGTTATACACAGTGGAACAGACTTCACTCACAGCATCTGTACTTTTACTTCGGCTGGGCGGCCATTTTAAACCCCCGCATTTATTTGAAAACCCACAGACCTTTTAGTGTCGACCCGCATTTCTCCACCATATGTGACAAACGCCCCTCTTTTGTAGCGCTGACGTCTGTCTGGGTTCTTCCCGACACAGTCTTCTAGGGTTAATTATACAACAAACAGGAACATGCAAAGTATTACGTTGCTTAACTCAGGCTTCTGCCTGCTTTATTTTCATCCAAATAAGGGACTACAGCTTTAACATGTGTAGGCAGGAGGCACTCAGACATTAACCTTCAGCGGTTTACTCATATCAGTGTTATAGCATTTCACAGTGTCACTTTTCAGAACCAAACCAAATCAAATAAACTGGGCCAACTAACCTGGGCCAACTAACCTGGTTCCCCAGTTTAAAAGAATGCCCTCTCATTTAGGGTCACTAGATAAAGCATAGTCTTTTAGATACAGCAATAAAGATTTGTTTGTCTTATCTGTTCGTGGTGGGAACTCGGTCCCAAGTGTCCAGGCAAATCCTCTGGTACTATGTTACTTGAAGGGGCCGTCCACCCCGAACTGGATGCAGGGGAGCAGCGAAAGCCCCAGTCTCCAGGCTCCAAGAAGAGAGAATGAAATGCAAACCTCTCTGCTCTAAATACCTGTGCTAGTGATTAGGAGAGCAGGTGAGGGAGAACCAGACACATTGTAATCTGTGGTCTGGATTTTCCATCCACCAGCCTGAGTTAATGTGAAGCTGTGGAATGGATCATTTTGAACTATTCCTGCACTTTCTGACCTAAAACGGGGCAGAAAGCTGCCTAACATCTTTGGACTATGTCACAATCTGTATATACAAACACTCATTATCACTATGTATCGTCTGTTACAAACTCTACTTACAAAAAAATCTGTACAAAAACATTGTTGAAAGATGTTAATATGGAAATTGAGAGAATTTAATGATGCATTTTTAGGTGAACTAAATTCAACAGAAACTTTCAATCTCAAACACTTTTTCGTTTTTTTTTTTTATACAAGTGATAATCCCAAAAGTTGCCGAATAAATTCACTGTTTACAACTGAAATAACTATTAAAACAAAAAGAAATATTGATGCAGCAAATAATATAACTATTTTTACTAGTAGTTATTTAGCAATGACCATTCGATGTGTAGATTTTTCTCTTTTCTTCTACAGGATAATTTTTTTTTAAAGGAAAATCAGATTAGCAAAAATGTTAAATGAAAAAAGGATTGCAATAGAAAATAAGAACAATGCAAAAAAAAGTTATTTAAGTACCTTAATAACAAAAAGAATATAGGACCCTATCAGTGTGAAATGGGAAGGAAAATTATTGGAGATAAGGAAAAAGCAGAGGTATTAAGCAAATTATTTGCCTCTGTATCTACAAGGGAGGAGTCAATTGCAAAAATAGTGCCACAGGAGGAAGCCACAACCTCTATATTAATGAACAATTGGTTAACTGAGGAAGAAGTGCATAGTCGGCTTCATAAAATGTAAAGTAAATAAAATACCTGGCCCAGATGGCATACACTCAAGGGTTCTTAAGGAGTTTAGTTCAGAAATAGCCAAAGCATTACATTTAATATTCAAAGACTCCACTTCTACAGGCTCAGTGCCACAGGATTGGTGCAAAGCAGACGTGGTGACAATATTTTAAAAAGGGAGTTAGATCACAAACAGGGAATTAGATGAAGTTTAGTAAGGGTAATACAAGCATACCCCGCATTAACATACGCAATGTAAAGCGAAAATGTACTTAAAGTGAAGCACTACTTTTTCCCACTTATTGATGCATGTACTGTACTGCAATCGTCATATACGTGCATAACTGATGTAAATAACGCATTTGTAACAGGCTCTATAGTCTCCCCGCTTGCGCACAGCTTCGGTACAGGTAGGGAGCCGGTATTACTGTTCAGGACGTGCTGACAGGCGCGTGCATGAGCTGCTGTTTGCCTATTGGGCGCTATGTCCTTACTCGCGAGTGTACTTAAAGTGAGTGTCCTTAAACTGGGGTATTCCTGTAGTGCCCAAAGTCATACAGTAGCTGCAAAGGCAAATAAGATCTTATCTTGCATTAAACGGGGAATGGATGGAAGGGAAGTAAGCATAATTATGCCACTGTATGTGTGTGTGTGTGTGGGGGGGGGGGGGGGGATTGAGTTTGTTTGTGTGTGGGGGGGGATTGAGTTTGTGTGTGTGGGGGGGGGTTGAGTTTGTGTGTGTGGGGGGGGATTGAGTTTGTGTGTGTGTGGGGGGATTGAGTTTGTGTGTGTGGGGGGGGATTGAGTTTGTGTGTGTGGGGGGGGTTGTGTGTGTGTGGGGGGGGGGGTTGTGTGTGTGTGGGGGGATTGAGTTTGTGTGTGTGTGTGTGGGGATTGTGTGTGGGGGGGATTGTGTGTGTGTGGGGGGATTGAGTGTGTGTGTGGGGGGGGATTGTGTGTGTGTGGGGGGATTGAGTGTGTGGTGTGTGTGTGTGTGGGGAGGGATTGAGTGTGTGTGTGTGTGGTGATTGAGTGTATGTGGTGAGTGAGTGTGAGTGTGAGTGTGTGTGTGTGTGTGTGTGTGTGTGTGTGTGTGTGTGTGTGTGTGTGTGTGTGTGTGTGTGTGTGTGTGTGTGTGTGTGTGTGTGTGTGTGTGTGATTGAGTGTATGTGGTGAGTGTGTGTATGTGGTGATTGATTGATTGAGAGTGTGTGTTGTAATGCAGTGGTGCGCAAACTGGGGGGGCAATGAGGCGCAAGATTATTTAGGGGGGCGCAGGTGGCGTGCGACGCAAACTGGGTGCGCGGGCCGGTAGACACTGTGCGCGAGGGGCGGCCAAGAAGATGTGCACGGGCACGGGGGTATTACCTCAATACCACCTTGTATCCTCCTCTATTCCATTTAGTTCATTATCTGTTTCATTCCCCTCCCCCCTCCATCCTAGTTTAAAATCTCCTCCAACCTTTTTAGCATTCTCCCCCATAGCACAGAAGATCCCTCTTCATTGAGGTGCAATCCGTCCCTAGAATATAGATGGCACCTCTCAGAAAAGGAGTCCCAGTGCTCTAAAAACCCAAACCCCTCCTTCCTGCACCACTTTCTTAGCCATGCATTAACCTCCCTGATCTCTGACTGTCTCCCTGCGGTAGCACATGGCACTGGTAGTATTTCAGAAAATACTACCTTGGAGGTCCTTGCCTTAAGCTTTTGGCCTAGATCCCTGTAATCATTTTTTAGGACCCTCCATCTTTCTCTAACTTTGTCATTGGTGCCAACGTGTACCAAGACCGCCAGGTCAATCCCAGCCCCCCCCCCCCCCCCAACAACCTGTCTACCCGATCCGCAATGTGCCGAACCCGAGCACCCGGGAGGCAACAAACTATTCGGTTCATGCGGTCACGGCAATAGATTGCCCTATCTACCTTCCAATAATGGACTCCCCTACCACCACAATCTTTCTTTGTATCTGAGCATCCTGAGTCCCCACTGTGCTGTAGGAACTATTCCCCTGGCTGCTAGAGGAATTAGTCTCCCCCAGCCTTGCCATTTCTGCCCTGACATTCCCAATATCTTCACTCAACATGGCAAATCTATTGGGATGTGTCAGCTCAGAAACGACCTGCCTCTCCCTATTGCCCTTGCTTCCCCTTCTAACGGCAACCAAGCTACCTACCTGCTCCTCACCAATAGTGCCACCATCTGCACCACTAGTCGAAGCAAGGGCCTGCTCAGTGAGCTCTAATTCCCTTTCAAGATTGCCAATGTCCCTCAATATTGCAAGTTGCCTCTTCAGATCAGCAATCTCTGATTCTAAAGAAACCACCCGCTCATACCTCTCACATCGGTATGCTCCTTGGAACAGCTGCTCCAAGTGCACATACATGTGGCAAGATGTGCATTGAGTGGCATTTTCAATCCTGCTCATTCTAGCAACTATGAAGTTTAGAAGTACTAACAGTAAACTGTACTTCAATATACTATACCCTGTTTAACCGCTTCCTTGTTCAAACTACTTCTGGTTCTAACTGCACACACTTTAAACAACCAGCACTTCAAATCAACCACACGGATCAGTCAGTACACGCAAGCAAGATACAGTTGCTAATAATTGTATGATAGATACGGTATGGTTCATGAGGATCCAGTATGGGTAAGGGATAGTTCATATAGAGAGATGAATATTTTACAGTGTGGCAATATCAGCAATACTGTCAAAAGGTATTTAATAATTTACCTTTCAAAAATAATATCAAAAACTAGCATCAATCTTAAGTGCACGTTTGTAAATGCATAAAGACGGTTAACAAAATTGAGAGCACTTCAATTAGCAGCCCGAAAAGAGCATGACAGGCATTACTGAAACACAGTGGGATCAAAGACATGATTGCAGAGTTCACATTAGAGGGGCATTTATTATTTCAAAAGGATTGTGCAGATAAAAATGGAGTTGGAATATGTTTATCTGTAAATCCAGATTTAGTGTACAATAAAGAAAAATCTTTACATAGGGATTGGTGAAAATGTAGAAAAAAAAGTCCTAAGGACACACAATTACAGAGCAGAAGGCATAAAGGACAAAATGCGAAAAAAATAAAAAAAAATAAAAAAAATAACACAAAAAGAGGAGGAGTACACTGCTCACACACAATCTTGTTTGTGCAAAGATAGCACCATTGGCAATCCTGACAACTGTACCATGTTTGCAATGAAGTATTGATTTACGAGAAATGCAATCACTTTGGCATTAACAAGAACATTTGGTATTTGTGTGAAGGAGTTGCTTTTAACCTTCAAAGATCTGTAAAACTAAGGAAGCCAAAGTACTTCTACCACTGGAAAAGTTGGAACATTACAAGTATTTAGAACATCATTTTCATTGCCTTAGCTTAAAAGTGAATTCTGCACTAAGCTGCTTGAGCAACTGCAACAGTAGATTGTCTGAGGGCCGCTGTGAGGCTATTTGCAGCCTGGAGTTTGCCCGTAAGCCAAAGAGCCCTAATGTAAAATAGTGCTAAATAGCTTTGCAAATGACCTATGACTGCAGAGCTCAAATGTGCTTTTCTGTCTCTGAAAGAAAGCTGCTCCGCCACCACAGAAAATGCTTTTCTGCTTTGCACTGTCCTTGTTACTTCCCCATACTAGGATTAGGATGCCCATGAATTTTCATTTCGCTTTGGCCTTTCTGGGCCCTGTGCAACACCTTTTCACACTTAGGAATCTGGCTGGAGGTGAAATCCTTTGTGTTGCCCCAGACCACAAAACGCCTTTCTAATTAACAAAGAGTTGCTTTGTCCTAGGGCCTCAAGGGTGTTCCTGGGCTCCT
The DNA here is from genome assembly GCF_040206685.1 of Ascaphus truei. NCBI lineage: Eukaryota > Metazoa > Chordata > Amphibia > Anura > Ascaphidae > Ascaphus > Ascaphus truei. The sequence goes on from NC_134486.1 coordinate 108,547,887, forward strand.
GTAACTCAGTCCTGGGTATCGGGTTACCTGTGTACATACAGTCTTTGTAAAGACTGTGTCTCTGTCTGGCGCGAGTCTTTGTAAAGACTAGGCTTACTCGCGTAAAATAAACACTTTTTGATCCAGTACTAAGAAGACTCCAGGAGGTAAGCAAGCTACAGCAGCAGCACCTTCTACCTAGTGAGATTAGGTATTCCCCAGTTGTCCCCTTGTGCCGATAACGCATCGCTGTGCTATTGTGTACTGTGTGTTTTTACTGTTTGCTCCGGCTAAATAAAACTCCGGTTTGTTAAATCTCTGTGTTCCGTCTGGCAATTCAAAGATCCTCCGAAGTCCGGTCAACCCTGACTGTGACAAGACCAAAAAACCCAACTGTGGAGAGTACAACAACACGGTACAGTACTTGCAGTGCACACTGCTTTAGTTAAGGGGTATTTTCAAAGAAAACTGAAAAAAATTACGCAACAGTCATTTCAAAAGTTGCACTTTTTGCTCAGTAAGGCCACGGGCATGGTCAGCGCATGCTGAGGCGCGCTGCTGCTTGGCAGTGAGCCCCTGCAGCCGCAATGAGAGCGGCTTTAGCAGTGGCTCGCTTACGCAAGCGTGCGGAAGCGAAAGTCTTACCAAAATTTTAAATTCAAGCGCTCAAGGGCAGGGCCGGTCACGTGAGCGGTTCGCCCAATGAGGGTGAACCAGCTCCGTGACATCACAGCCCCCCCCCCCCGACACGCCCCCGGACAGCGCGCGGTCTAAGGCCAGGGAAAGCACCCGCTTTCCCTCAGCCTCAGCGCGCCTCCGCCCGGCACAATTCACCATGGACGCAGCCTTATGGAGCAGTTAGTTCTGTATTAGTATTGTTTTTAGAAATTCTTAGTACAGTAGTGTTCAAAAATGCATTCATACTACTCCACAGAAAATAAATATATAAAATCATACTGGATAATTTTAACATGATGTTATTGGGATTTGAATAATAACGTAAAGGCATTTGACACCTTTGTTGAGCAATAAAGTGGGACTGGATTTATGGCAATTACCCTCTGTTTCTGGACGGACCAATAGCTTTGGTGTTTTTGCTGTAATGCAAAATTACAATTCCCTCTTGACATACACATTAATGAATACTGTAGGCCAGTTATCAATGTAAGATGTCATTTTGTTTACCAATTCTGTCTAAACATTTGCTTTGGGGAATTAAAACTGTCATTGCTGAAAGAGATTGAGTTTGTCAACCGACCTGACAGCGAGCACAAGACAATTACATTGTGAATCACTAGATATATAGAATACATGAAGGCAATATGATGCAAGGCCACCACTAGCTATGTGAACTCAAAGAGAAGTTATTGAATCTTCTTCATGTTAAACGCAGGACTAATACTGCAACTACACAAATGCTGCAACATCCTTTTTTAGTTATGTATGAGCAACTACGTGCTAACTTATTAAAGAATAATAATAATAGTTTGTTCTTGTATAGCGCTGCTAGTTTTACAGTACATAACGAATAACAGAGACATTTTGCAGGTAGAGGTCCCTGCCCAGTGAATCTTACAATCTATGTTTTTGGTGCAGGAGGCACAGGGAGATAAAGTGACTTGCCCAAGGTCACAAGGAGCTGACACCAGGAATTGCACCACTTTCTTAGCCATGCATTAACCTCCCTGATCTCTGACTGTCTTCCCTCGACTGTCTCGCGAAATATTTCCCTTTTTTAAATGGATTATTAAAATCGGCTTATTTGTACTTTTACGTTAGCTAATTTCTTGGGACATTTCAAGTGTGTTCACAAGTATCACTCCATATGTTGTATAGCGTGTTCTGGGAGTTATACAAGTCAATGGGTACTATGCTAAATTAGTCGATCTCTCTCGCGCTCTCCTTATGGGCCATATAGTCATGGGTTTACCGGGTTTACCATGTCTAGCTGTCCCACTTGCGCTAATAAGGCGTAAATATTGATTCTGCAATGCAGTTGCTCTGGCATGGAAAGGATTAAAGAAATGGTTCCGAAGGGTACAGTAATTATTAATATTACATTACCCTATGGAAACAGGTGGCTGTGTGCAGGGCCCTCAGCAAATAATTAGAAGTAAAATCACTTCCTCCTTGTAGCTCTCATGTAACAGAGCGCTCCACGCCCACGTAAAACTCCTCAAGCTCAAATTCCTATTTGCATGTAGGTTTTTGTTATGCATGCAAATTATGTCAATAAACGCACGACTATAGTTCACGTAAAGTTCATAGTGAATTAGTCATTTTTTTTCGAATGCATATTATCATCACTGATTTAACAACCTGTAGACAATCCTGGGCTTAAAGTCAATTTGTTCCTTGGCTCTTATACATATTTAGAATACCTTCGTATCTACTGTACACATTGTTTAACTCTTTAGCGGTGTTACCCCACCCACCACTTCTGCTGGGAGACTATTCATGCAACTACTACCCTTTCAATGAATAACTACTTCTTTAAGTTTCCCCACCTCACTGGCTTCAGAACATGACCAATTCCAGTATCCTCTATCTCTCTGGAAAATGCATCCTATGCCCCGGGTTTCTTTTATGCAGTGGTTTTTATCATTTCCCCAAAGTGTGCACATGTTGAAGTCTATTAGTCTTGCCTGATAAATTGTCGGATTTAATCAATGTGCCATTTAGAAACGGAAGTCACGGGTTCTACTCACACTTGTTGAAGAAGCTGTTCTGCCTGCTTTGCTGAACAGTGACAATGCGAGGTGCAGTTATATAACAATGCGCCTGAAGAAGGTTGGCCAAGTTGCTGTACTGGCAGCTACTTCTCACTGCTGGCATGGAGATTCTACCTGTGGAAGCAAACATATACACAAAATGAGCTGCACATTAAAGAAGTCTTCCTTTCAACAACATCTCGGATCAGGATTGACTTTAACTTAAAACAGGGAGCCGAGTTATTCTGGAAATATAGATTTCCAATGTCCCAGCACTTTTTTGCATGCAAGAATTTGTACCAGCATGATAGCCGATAAATAAGTGGTGCGTCGGCAAAGGGGCTAAGGGACCACTAAAAAGAAAGGTTCAGCCCGGGCATTGGCCCCTGCCATCCTTCCCCGGGGATCATCTGACCACCAGACCCCAGGGCTACTCTGTTTTTACGTGCCCGGTAGTACCTTGCATTCTATGTAAAAGTATATGCTTTAATCCTGTGTGTCAAAAAGGTGTGAAAAGTATACAAATGTGCTTAGTGAAAACAGAGCCAAGGTGTCTGGGCATGCAGGGCTGAGAAACCCTTTGTGCTGCCCGCATGTCCAGAGATGTCTGCTGCTGGGTCTGGAGGGGGACGAGAGTTCAACAGTATTGCAATGTTCACTTTTTTGGGTGGCTAGCTGGCAAATAGGTTGAGATATAAATATATATACAGCTCAACCCCCTTATAACGCTGTGCTTGGGGTCCAAAGAATCACATCGCGTTATAAGCGGATCGCGTTAGAAATAATGTACAATTGTATGCATTGTACAATAAAGTATTTAAGATACCAATAATTATATTGGCAAGTATTCATAAATACAAAAATTGGGAGCCAAGCTTGCATCGCGTTATAACGGATTGCGTTATAAACGGGGTTAAGCTGTATATATATATGCTTAAAAGCTGTGTGAACGGCGATGCATTTGCTTAAATGGGCTCCATGTGAATGGATATTCCAGGCAAAAGGTGATACGTGAGCTCATTTGCAATGTCATTTCCCAGAATCCCTTGCAGAAGTGGAAGCACTTTATGCTAGGTGATAATGGTTGAAAGGCAGGGGTCTCAGACTTGTCCAAGACATGTGAATGTGCTCCCAAGTGATATTCTTTATTGGCTATATGCTAACGATGGAGGTTTGTTGTTGCCTTTTTCACCCACCATTACTTAAAATGTGATATATATATACACGTTTCACAAACAGACTTTATTAACCCTCAAAGGACAATCCTCATTCATATGGGTTACAGCTTCCACATATTTTTAAATTGTTATATTACTCCAGTCTCTTGAATTTCCTATAGATGTTATTGATTTATATATTTCTGATTTTTATTACATTTTACATGTAATACTTAGGCTAAAGAGATTGTGTGCTCTTCTTTTTCTGCTATTCACATGACATTGGGATTCGTTCATCCCTGTTAGAGCTGCCGATTCTCTTTGCCTAATTATATTTGTCCATACCCCTGCCTTAGCCCCATACATAGAACACTCATGTTTTGCTTTTTTGTGCACTTATTAATTTATGGTATAATTTCTTGTGCGCTGGTTTTATTTGTTAACCCTATACTAGCTGCCATTTTTATACATTAGTATTGATATCCATATAGTTTACAGTGCACATTTTATTTAATACATTTGTATTCACATTTCAATATGCTTAAATTATGTAGTGACAGGATTATTAGATGGAGTGCTAGAGCAGGATGTCTTGGTACAGACAGAATAGTGACCACTGACAACAGTATTCTCACGAAGGATCATTTTTTCAAATTGGAAAAATTATTGAAGGATGAAATAAGGCACTGGTGGGACAAAATTATCTTGATGGAAAAGTTATTCCTAGAGGCTTGAGGATTTTACTTTTCTCACCAACGAATCCTTTAAAAGCGAATGGAATGATATTTTAACCAATTGTTCCAAGGGAAACTCAAAGAGATTGAGGTTGAAATAGAAACTACACAGACATTTTTTTTAATATTTTAAGGATGTAGAGGGTTTCTTCTCATTCGATGACGCTACAAATGCCAGGGTAGTAGAATTTGAAATCGAATTGGCGGGCAGAAAATATGGGGAAATGAATAGAGATAAGGAGGATTATTCCACCAAAAGGGTGGACTCCTGGAGACCATCTAGACCCAATAATGTTAAGGCTACATCTGGCTCCAAGAATAATACATTTAGAAGACATGGTAGGAATGCACCTGGGCGTCTAGGGCCAGTTCCATCTAGGCCAGAGAAAACCACATCTAGGATTCCTTTAGAGAACCGTTTCTCTGTTCAGGAGCATGAAGGTGCTAGATCTAGGAGTGCCTCGTGCTGCGAACAGTTAGAACAGGTTTCCCGCTCTCCTGAACGATTAAGTGCCAAACCCAAACAAGTTCGAAAAATGGATTCACATAAGGATGGTGATCAACATTCTTTTTTAGAGAAGGGTCAAAGGGGCCAATTGTTGAGGCAACAACCTTGGGCTCCACATTCGGAATTAAGCCCGTCCTTTTCCACAACCCCTGTCGATTTAAAAAGAAGGGGAGAACATGCGGAAGAGGAAACAGGGCAGGGAGAGAAATACAAAAAAAAGAAAACAGCAAGATCGAGGAGATTGATTGTGCCTGAACCTATTGGCATTTTCAATCTCTCCTCTCATATACTCTATTAAATAGAGGTTTGTCCTTTTGACCTAATATAAATTCAGACTCATTTGAATTGTTTGTTGATTTAAACCGATTTATTCGAAAACTCACACTAATGAGGTGTTTTCTTTTAAAAAATGATGAAAACAAAAGTAAGCCCATTTTTGATGCTAGAGAACATGCACACTTAGAAGATTTGGCTACTTTATGGTCAGAATCAAATCAATATTTGTCCACTCAAAATTTGATGGACTGTAGTACTGACACTATTTCTGTTACGTTGGCTAGTGGTGAAGATTGTCTTATTGTCCAATCTCCCTTTAGATATCAGTCTCTCTTTTTCCCCTATCAACATAAGGCGAACTATATAGATACGTTTTACACCTTAGTCAATCATGAGTTTCAAAAACTATGTAAAGAGCAGTCTAATAAGCCCTTTAAGAGAAATATTTCTCATGGAGAAGAGTTAGCAATGAGGGAATTGAAGGAAAAAGAAGATAATGTCATACGACAAGCTGACAAAGGGGGAGGGATTGTCTTACAAGATAGAGTGGTCTATGTTGATGAGGCGATCCGCCTCTTGTCAGATATCAAATCTGATCCCACTAAGCAATATCAGGCGGATCTGCAATCTGTGCTTAAAGAGGTCCAATTCAAATGCATTATCACTGACACAGAATTACATTTTTTATTTGTTACACATCCCTATTTTTTAATCATTTACCCAAAGTGCACAAGTCCTTTATTAACACCCCAGGAAAACCTATTGTTTCTGGGACGGACTCTTATTATTTTGGACACTGATTTTGGTGATATCTAGGATCTTTATTTGCACTTTTCTAATAATGCATTTGGATGGGTCTTCACACGTGGGGTTATGTGCAGAAAGGAGGGATGTGATGTGCAGGCTGGGGGGGTGATGTGCAGGAAGGGGGATGTGATGGGCAGGGGGGAGGGGATGTGATGGGCAGGGGGAGAGGGGATGTGATGTGCAGGAGGGTAATGTACAGGCTGGGGGGGGAGTGATGTTCAGGAAGAGGGGATGTGATGGGCAGCGGAGGTTGATGTGCAGGAAGGAGTTATGTTCAGGCTGGGGGAGTGATGTGCAGGAAGGGGGTATGTGATGGGCAGGGGGAGATGTGATGGGCAGGGGGGGATGGGATGTGATGTGCAGGGTAGTATTGTGTGTCCGTCTGTTAGCAATAAAGCGGATCGCGCTATAACGGGGTTGAGCTGTATATATATATTCTTTTAAATTAAAAAGCTGAATGGATTGCTTCTTTAAGATGTGTTCAAAATGTAAAGCATTTTTATTTCTATAGCAACCATTTACAAAGTCACATCCCCTTCCTCTTCTGAAACAGACTCTGACACACCCCTTTTTGACCGCTGCCCTCTCTCTAGCAGTGCACCAATTGTATCTAGTGACTGCCTGGTTACATGATCTTTCTAACAGAACTTTGCATCTTTGGTCCTCTTCTGCTGCACTGACAGCCATTTAGTGAACCTCGAGCCAAATCTTCGCTGATCGATCACAGGAGAACAGATCGGCAATTTAGCCAATTACTTATTGTGTGGATTGGATTGATGCACATATTAAAGGGGGGGGAAGAATAAAATTGAAAAAAAAAAAAATACTTGGACTGCTGCTTTAACACAAGAGAAACTGTACACCAAAAATTGCTTGCTAGCAAATTGGTAACACTGTTGTTGCTGAAATGCAGAACAGTTACTCCAGGGCATTGTAAAAATACAGGAGCTATTTGAGGCTTTTGGACTGCGGTCCCAGTCATCACATGACACGGGGGGGCGGCGCTTGCACAGCGCTAACCGCGATCTGCGGTCTTTCAGGAGAGAGGGAGCTTGTGACGGGGGGGGGGGCGTGGTCGGGATTTGCGGGGGCGTGGCCATCACGTCACGCGGCTGGTTCGCCCTCATTGGGTGAACCGCGCGGCGGGGGCGTGGCCAAGCCTCCGTCGCAAGGTCTAAACTCAATTTTATTGAGTTAAAAAAACCTTGTTGTATGGCGCAGCTGCACCTTCAGCGGGAAGGTGAGTACTGGGCCCAGCCCCATTGAGGGGCGGTGCTCATACGCACAGGTGGCAGTTACTGGGACCGCAGCCTAAAGCTGCAGTTCAAGCTGCTGTTTAAAAAAAAATAATAATAATTCAATTTGTGCATCAATAATGTACAATCTGCACACTGACAAGTGATTAGTTAAGTTGCCGATTGATCGGCGAAGATTCAGCTTGGTGGGTTCACTAAATCTCTGCCAGTGCAGCCGAACAGGACCCAAGATGCAAAGTTCTGTGTGGAAGATCATGTGACCAGGCAGTCACTAGACACCATTGGTGCACTGCTAGAGAGAGGACAGGGCTCAAACGCCAGAGCCTGTTTCTGAAGAGGATGGGGATGTGACTTTGTAAATGGTTGCTATAGAAACAAAAATGCTTGTTACATTAGAATACATTAAAATGACTATAATTTTTTTTTAAATGCTACATGTATTTTCTCACAGTACAGAACTGATTTATTAAAAATAAAAACACATGTACAGTAGTATATTGCTTGAACTGCAGCTTTAAAAGGAGGGTATTACAATATTTACCCAACATCAAAGCTAGATGTGAATGGTTTTTCGTTGTATCCACTACTTGTATAGTAGTTCTGAAACAGATGAACATAAGTAGCTGATCTGCATGGATTTAGCATATTCATTTTCAGCTACACCAGGTAAGTAAAACTTACTGTGTGAGATTAAATAACTTCTGATTTATACAATTACTGAAGAGTTAAAATCACACAACACACAATGTCATTTCTATGTCTGATGATGCATGTTACTGTATCATTGCCAGTCCCTGGCATGTTGTTGCCCATACAAATTTATTATCACAGTTAATGCATTTTTTAGAAGCTTTCACAATGCAACTGTGTACGGTTTTGAGCCGTTGGCATTTTCATTTGAATGCAGTTATTGCTTCAAAAGTTACTAACAGGAATTGGTGGTTTGATTACTAAAATTACATTAACAAAATGGTTGCAATGTTTTGCACACCAAGTGCTAAAATGCAGGCAAAAACTCACCAATCCTGTAAATAAAATACTGTACTAGGCATTTGCATCTGTAAAGTGTTTTCCATTTAAACACAGTCACAAATCCGTTTCAGATGTCCTTGTACAGTATGCAGGACACACTCTGATGATGATGGAGAGAAAATCAACAAAATCATTATCGCACAGCTGCAGGTGGGTTATTGAAGGAGAGATAGAGAAATTGATTTAACCAACATTGCATAGCGACATACAATAAAGGGCTCACATCTCAGGCAGGACTTGAACCCAGGACTATGTCATTGCTAAGTGGAACAGCACACCATAAATCCTCCCTGTGTCAGATCAGCCAAGGAAGTTATTATTAGTTTTTTGATCGTCAAACATATAGCTGAAGAGCAAAACCACGTGTTGAAACCCTTGAAGCTCATATTCTCCCATATAAAAGATTATTGTACAGCTCCGTTTTCACTGGTGACATAAATAAAGCTCAAGCAGGAAAGTGAACTCCACAAACATCTGCAATTTCACAAAAACAAAACACAACATTTGCAATGCACTCTGCCGTGACTTGATCACATGATAAAGCAGATGGGTGATTCAGCAGCAGAAAATAAATCACTTTTTAAAGGAAATGACACACACACCAATAACGGATATTATGGAGTGCACTGTAAACCAGTATACACAAAGATAATGTATAATAATAATAACATGTCCATACAAACAGGCATTCACCAATACCTGATAGTTTTATTGTAATCAACGTTTCGGTCCCAACGTCACAGATACACACAAGCGCGCTCCATAGAGGTAAGTACAGCAAGATTAAACAGGATATATAATTGCATAGGAAACAATTGTGCACAAAATAAAATAAACTATCTGTAGATAAAATAACATGTACATGTAGTACAATGTAGTACTTAGAAATAGTCAATGCTCAAACAGTTCTTCAAAAATATAGAAGATGGTCAAATACTCAGAAAACCTTATAAAATGTTATTTAGTCCATGTAGTAAGGCAACGATGAGGATGATGGAGGAGGAAAAAACAAAGCGCAAAAACGCCTCTAATAGTGTCATAAGTTTAATAAACATATTACATATTTAAGGCTTTTTTGTTCTTTGAGTTTTGTTAGGCCATGTATGCATGCATGGATCCTGTATTTTTAGTCCGCGCTTACAGTGTACTCGGCACTTTACAAAAGAGACAATACAATATAGGGAATTATATTACAATAAGTGCAGCAAACAAAATCAGACAATCAGAATGGAAATCCCTGCCCCTTAGAGCTTACAATGCAAGTCATATATGAATGAGAGCTGCTTTAGGTTAATTTTTACATTTGTGAAAATTACAGCTGCAAGGGATGTCACGAATACCCTGTACTTCATTAATAAGATTGGGGCATAAGTGCTATCTCCTTACCTCACTACTAATGGAGGAACCAAGAAAAATTACGACCTAATAAAACAAGCTTTCTAAAAAGAACATTATAAGCATTTGCCTTCAACTCAACCAAGTATTCAAACACAGTGTGTGTTACAGAACTTCTAGCCTTCCTTCACACAATCGGCAGCACTGTGCACCTATGCATGCAGCACAGTTCAAATATTCTGGCTTTGTGTGTGACCTACGCCGATCTTTGCAGCATAGAACTGCAATGATATTACACACAGTATGGTGACAATTGTATGTCCTTATTTCTTTTTACCCATTTTGCATAGCAGAAGAGTAACAATGACAAGGTCTTTCTATTCTATCAATTTAATGTAAACCCCTGAATGTTTCATATTTCAAGAAGGGTAGAATGGTCTTATTAATGGATACCAGAGTAGATGAATGGCTTCTTCTTAGTAATTTTGTGTGTCCTTGATATGAGAGCATATTGGTCAGAAGTGGCAGCCTCTCTTTCCTTCTAAACCACCAGTATACCTTGTGCCATTCCCTGGTTGCAGTTAAAGATAAGAATGAGTGATTTCTAATTAAAAAAAAATACTACTGCATGTATATCTATTTGTATAGCGCCAGCCATGTACGTAGTGCTTCACAGCAATAAAAGACGCAACTAAATAATGAGACATAATGGGAATAAGCTCTAGAAATATAAAAGTAATCATTAGGAAATGAAGGCCCTGCCCTGAAGAGCTTACAATCTAAGTGGTATAAAGGAAGAACTTACAGAGACAGTAGAAGTGTGTTATGGGAAGTGTGTCTGCAAAGGGCATTTTTTGTCCTAGTATTTATTTATTTTTAATTAAACTGTGATGCCCTACGGTATCTGACAATTTGAACGTTTTTATTACCACGTTCAGACAGGTGATATTGGACAGTCGGCTATGTTTATAACAAATGGGGTATACATAGGAAAGTAAAGGCTTTCCTGGATTAGATGATATCTATGCAAAAGAAAATGACCATATTACAAGCATTATACTGTATGCAGTAATTTCTGTTGCTGGATAATTTGCAGCTAGGCATTCAAGCTTACATTCGAAAAGCTAATAATTATATTAAAAATAATAAAAACTAATTAAAAATATTTACATATCACAAGAAGAAATGACCATAGCTCAAAACGGACACTCGAATAGATTCCAAGAGATATAAAAAGACCAAGACGATGTCCAAAAGACAGATGGGAGGATGAAATTAGAACGTTTGTTGGAGCAGCATGGAGACGAGACTTGGAACCACAGTACCTGGAAGATAATTGCGGAGGCCTTCATCCAGCAGTGGATCGACAAGGGCTGAAGATGAAATATAGCCAGGGGTGTACAAAAATGTAAAAAACATAGGAGCCAGCTAGAATTTTTAGGAGCGCCGGTAAGGGGAGCGTTGCTCGGTGCGGCTGTTCCAGCTCCCCCCGCTCAAGTTTGACTCCTAAAAATTCTTCCCCATCAGTGGCTCTGTATGTCAGTGAGTATCTGTAACACACACGGCGCACAAACTCCTCCCCTCTCCCCAACTTCATGGGGACAGCGGTGGGCCCGAGTTCTGCAGCTCTCTGTCTCGCTCCCCCTGCTTTCCTCTTCCCCACCCCCTGCCACACTCCACACCAAACTTTGCAGTGCTGACCTGTCAGTCACCCTGCTGCCAGTCTCAACGCACCAGATCCTCATTTGATGTCGCGATAGTGAAACAGGATTGGGTGTGCTGTGACAAGCAGCGCGGTGACTGACAGGTCAGAGCAGCAAAACACAGGCGCCCGGGAAATTGCCATCTCTGATATATACTTATGTTTAAAAAATGTGGATTGCAGTTTAATGTCATTATATTTATAGCTAATGCAGCTTGAAAATGTGAAAGTACAGTATTTACAAATACCAATGTCCACTTATGTGATAAAGTCACTTTTAAGAATAGGAAGCTTTACCATGGCACACAATTCAGGCTTGACAGCTCTGCTAGCAAAGAGGTTCTTCTACACTGGCTCACGGTGTGGATGAGTGACCTCCCAAGGTGGACTGGTGCAGGTAAGCAATATTTTTTGTGCCCTGCACGTGATATTCTGAACCAGGGACATGGTTTTATACATCTGTGTATGTGCATTGTTATAATTGTTTTATTTATATGGCGCCAATGTATTCCGCAGCATGGTACAATGTCGAAGGGACACTCGAATAACATCATATCACAAAAAGAATACAAGTTAAGCCAAACAGAAAATATGGAGCATGTCCCTGCTCCAAGGAGCTTACAACGTAAAAAGACACAAGGAACAGAGAGCACGTGTGTGGGAGTGAGAGGGGGAGAAATTCATGGGTTTAACGATCAACTTCAGGATTCTTGGATACTAGGATAAAAAATAAAGGCAGGAATGTTGGATAAGCCTCCGTGAAAAAGTGTGTTCAGGGAACTTTTAAATATATGTATGGTAGGAAGAGTATGATTGTGCATGGTAGAGAATTCCAGAGTTGGGTTGCAGCACAGGAGAAGTCTTGGAGGTGGGAGTGAAGTGAGAGTAATGAGGGAGGTGAAGACATGTACAGTAGATCACAAGCAGAGAGCAGACTGCATGTGGGAAAATACTTGGAAAGTAGTCAGAGCTTTGTAGGAGAGCACAAGAGTCTTGATTTTTACTCTGTAGGTTATGGGTAGCCAATGTAGTGCTTGTTTTTAGCTTGTTTTTTTTAGTATCTACGCCCCTGCCATTGTTTGTTGATTAGCATGATATTCACAGAAGTAAATGACCGTTCAAGTTCAGATTTACTGCTAACCTCACTCACACTGGTTGACTGTGCCATATCTACTACTTCATATTGTTTTTCTTCTTTTGCACGATTTGCCATCTATAAACAGGGAATGTATGTGAGAATGTATTCCAAAGCACTTTATTCCCTGTGACAATCCTTTCCTCAGTTTAGTGAATCAACATTGTCTTATGTATATTATAAGTCCTGTCTTTTACATAATTCCCTTATGTCTGTATTTATGCCTGTGTTAGCAATTCTTTGCAGCTTAGATACTTGGTGAATTAATTAACATGTTAGCTCTGCAAATGTAAATGATGTTATGTGCTGTTTCTATCATTTATATGGAGGGAGTTTCTGTAATCCCTTTAACTGAACCGTTCTATAAAAAAGATATGGTCAGAACAAAGGTAGGGCACTAGTTAATAGAATCAGTTATCAGGTGTGAACCCCAGGCACTGTTTCTCTTGGCTGGCTACCCTTGCTCAATGTTAAAAGGATAGCAACCAAGGGGTATATAAGGAACACTACTGGTCAGAGCAGGAGTTAGTTACTCTCAGAGGGAGAGACACTCTGGGAAGGAGTGTGGAGAAGACCATCTGAGAGACACTCTGGGAAGGAGTGTGGCGTTGGACTGTGATCAGCTGGAGATACATGTTAGAGTGGCTGCTGTGTGTTCAGCACTCTATCCTGAAGCAGAGAAGTGGACAGGGGAAACTAATTTGAAGTGAGTCCCTGCACCTAGGAAAGGTAGATCTCATTCCCCAGGCCCCCGTGTGTATATTTTTTGTATTTTGTATTCTTGTGTGTTTCCGAGGTCGTATCCAAAATAAACCTAATTTTATTTCATTGCCTTATTTTGCCCTGTGATTGATCCCTTAAATATAAATGGTGTTTAAAGACCTGGTCTACCGTGACACTACGTATCATACTTCCTACACCACTGTTGCAGCTCTATTTGGGATTAGGTTGTCTGACCTACTCATTTGATCATATGTATTGTGGCTATACCGATTTGCGGTCAGTTGCTCCAGCTTGTCCTTTGACTGTTTGACCATTCTTTTTGACCGGCCGGGCATGGTGTCTTTTGACCCCCTTTTTTCTGACAAGGTTTACACAGACACTAATCCTGTGGACTGACCAGGTATACCTCCCATGTATTTTTAGGAGATTCAGCAGCTACAGGTGTATCACAGAAAATGTAGTGGTTTTTCAAGCTGTCTTTTCTTGTTATTTATGGTATTTAATAAATAGCATTGTCTTTTATTACTTTAGTTGGTTTTTCAGGGTTCCTATTGGATATTCAACTAATTTTCCAGAATTAGGTCATTAAACAAATGGAAAGAAAACATTAGCAAATAAAACAGCTGTCATGTTTACAAGTAAAAAAAAAAGTTGAGACTCTTCAAATATAAATGTATAATTTGCTAAACACAAATATGGTTCAGCCAAAAGAGCCACTGATAAATCATTAGAGAAAACAGTTCTGACATTTTCAGTCTTTGCTTGCCAAGTGTAATGTCAGTGTTGGGGAATTTGTTATACCAGTGGAGGTCAAGCTTTCCATCTGAAATTCAGGCAAAAACAGGCAATAGACGTCTCAGTGTTCCCAACAACAGAAAGATTTAAAAAAAAAAAAAAAACATCTCCAAGGTCATTCATTATTCAATATGTTGGGAAGCTGCTTTCTTTGGAGATTTTAGTCCCATTGAGTTGAACAGAGCATATCTCTTCTTCAGCATGGAGAAGTAATTTCACAGCATATTAAACAGGGGTCTAACTGTGCTGCCCTGGATTGTCCCAAAACATGCTGTCCGTGATCTAATGGAGATTTCAGCCAAATATTCATCTTGACAAAGAGTTGACGGTGAACACTGCAGCTTATTAAAACTAAAGAGAGCCGTATGAGAAAAATAAAGTTACTGGATACTCTAATTATGTTTTAGCAGTGTATGAACAGCTCTAGTATGTATACAAATGGTTATGTATATAAAAAAAATATTGCCTTTAGCAAAACCATGTACTTTGGCCCTCTTGAATTTTTTTTCTTATTGACAATTAATTATGTAAACCATCAAATCAGGAAAAAAGTTCAACCAAAATTAAAAAAAAAATAAAAAAAACCTGTGTGAAAGCAACATAGATTGTCTGAACCAATGGAATTATAAGAAACAAAAAGTTGGTGTCACGATAATACCATGAAAATATTCAGTATTTTAATAATCCGGTATACAAAGGGTCAATGTACAGTATATCTTTCTTCTATGTAAAGCAAAACTAGCCTAGGTATTTATGGGTCAGTAAAACAGAAAAAAAATGTTTACATAGCAGTTCCTGGTGGGGGTTATCCAAGAGCGACCTAATCTGAGACTGTCTGGATTACTGTAACCTCCTGCCTCTCACCTGTCTCCCCTACAATCCATCCTAAACGCTGCTGCCAGAATCACTCTACTCTTTCCTAAATTTGTCTCAGCATCTTCCCTGCTGAAATCACTCTCCTGGCTTCCTATCAAATAACACATCTCGCACTCAATTCTCCTCCTCACTTTTAAAGCTTTGCACTCTTCTGCCCCTCCTTACATCTCAGCCCTAATTTCTCGCTATGCATCATCCCGATTCTTGCGTTCTGCTCAAGGATGTCTTCTTTCTACCCCCTTTGTATCTAAAGCCCTCTCCCGCCTTAAACCTTTCTCACTGACTGCTCTACACCTCTGGAATGCCCTTCCTCTCAATACCCGACTAGCACCCTCTCTATCCACCTTTAAGACCCACCTTAAGGCACACTTGCTTAAAGAAGCATATGAGTAGCACTGTGGCTAATACTATACACAATACATAAAGCTTGGCCCCCTGCAGACGCACTTACCAGAATGCCCTCCTACTGTCTCTGTACGTTCTCCCTACCAATTAGATTGTAAGCTCTTCAGAGCACAATGTTACTTGTATGTCTGATGCACTTATTCCCATGATGTGTTATTTGTAGTTATTTGTTATTTAAATGATTGTCAAGTGTATTACTACTGTGAAGCGCTATGTACATTAATGGCGCTATATAAATAAAGATGTAACATACATACATACATACATACATACTGTGGGGTGGAGTGCCAGAGCTTCACCTGGGGTTGTCATTAATGGTCCAAAAAATGATATGTTTATATTATGGAGGTCTGGTGACAGTACCCAGAACTACCAGAGGCCCTGCGTGTTTTCTTCAAAGGGGACCGTATATTCCTGAAATCCCCTCAGCCGCTTTGAGTAGCAGAGAAGATGAAAAATGGTCACTATTCAGTCTCGGGTCCTTACAAAAAATAAAGATATCTTGGATGTGATGTAATCAACCAGTATAAATATATAGATTTCTGACCAGCACTTTCCGCTGTTTCAATTGAGTCCAAAGACGCTGGAATAGCACAATATCCATTTGTCCATCAAAGATGGAAATTCGCCTATCAAAGGGAGTGTTAATGCTATATGTCGATTCTCATATTTCTAACTCAAGACTTTGAGAAGCCCAATATGCGGTAATGTATGTTGGGTATTTGTTTCTTTAATCCCATAATTTTTAAGCTATCTGCATATTATACTGTTTGTTTCTTGTAACATTCCTTTTTCAGTAACTACTTTGTATATTAAATCTAAAATGTAATAAGTACTATCATTGGGCCCTAATTGAACTGTGCACGTTTCACAGAGTTACTGCATTTTCAGACACATTTTGCTACAATAAATTTGTGTGTGTTAATCAAATTTTCCCCTAGTAAACAAGGGAACAAGGATCCCTAGAGGCAATACCTTAAAATTATCCTTGGTGGCGGCAGTGAGTTGAGGTTGTAGTGTGACAGATTGAAGGGAGATATTACTAATTTTAGGAAACCTGTGGGGAAATAAGTGAGTCAGCTGGATAACTGTGTGTATTAACCCTTGTCACATACAGCAGCGGCAGCTTTTATTCGAGTAAAAGCCGCCGGCTGCATGCGTCTGGGAAGCGGGTAGCCGCGGCGCGTGGCGGCGCACTGTGACGTCACAGTAACATGCGCGCCCGGCTTCCCCGTCTTCCCCGGCTTCCGCAGGCTTCCCCGACACCCCTGGAGATCAAATTAAGGTAAGCGGGGGTGCGGGGAAGCAGAGGGGCAGAGCAGAAGCCGGGTTCGGGGTCCGGAAGGGGGGGTAAATTGCGCGTGAAGAGGAGGGGGGGTGCGTGGGGGAAACGCGGCGGCGCGCGTTTATTACTGGCGGCAGCTGGGGTAGATCCCGGCTTGCCGGCGGCATTCAGTGCAATAAAAGATGTCGCTACTGTACATAATTCACGTACTCGCAGGTGTGCCTTTTGTGACGGGTTAGTGTGGTGGAGTCTATTGCTTATACAGTCTGCAATCTGTTAAGAAGAAAAAGAAAGTGGGGGGGGAAGGAAAAAAATCTATACAGGCATACCCCGCATTAACGTACGCAATGGGACCGGAGCATGTATGTAAAGTGAAAATGTACTTAAAGTGAAGCACTATCTTTTCCCCACTTATCGATGCATGTACTGTACTGCAATCGTCATATATGTGCATAACTGATGTAAATAACGCATTTGTAACAGGCTCTATAGTCTCCCCGCTTGCACACAGCTTTGGTACAGGTAGGGAGCTGGTATTGCTGTTCAGGACGTGCTGACAGGCGCATGCGTGAGCTGCCGTTTGCCTATTGAGCGAGATGTACTTACTCGCGAGTGTACTTAAAGTGAGTGTCCTTAAACCGGGGTATGCCTGTACTGGTCATAGCTATGCCTCAGTAGCGGCACAGCTATGTAAAATGTAATATTCTGATTTTAATGACATTTCTTTTACATTAAATTGATGTTTTCCTATGCTCTTAAATGATTTAAAGTCGTTCTCTTTTTTTCATTCAGATGTATCAAAGTTTGCAAATCGGCATCATTTTAAGAGTGACTCCCAAGCAATCCTGTTTTACAATCTAAAGTTACTAAGTTAGGGTCAAAACAATGACCCCCATCTCAAAATGTTCATGGATTGAAAAACCTCTGTTGCTTTTGCCATTGATGTAAAGGCTGCGCTTATAGTGCCGGCGACGCGACCATCGTGTCAAAACAAATGCATTATCGCCGTCATCTGCGCTTATAGTGCACGCGACAGCGACAGAGCGACAGAGCGACAGTGCTACCAAAAATCTGGTAATCACTGTTATTTGATTTTTTCGGCGACGGACTCCCTTTGCGGCCAATCAGGAGCTTCTCCGTGCCTCTGCCCTCCCTCTTTTAAGATGTCACTGGCCTGGTAGTCAACGACGTCGCCTAAACTTAAAATATAACTTTCGCAATGGCGACGGGTGACGTCATCGGTCACGTCGCTATAAGTATAGTGCCCGCGACGGCGACCCAAAACAATTAACTCCGTCGCCAGCGCTTATAGTAAGCGCAACGGAGCGACCAAAAATTTGGAAGCCTGGTAAAAAAAATTGATTTTTTACAGACTGTCGCCACATGTGACTGTCTGTAAACCAATCAATGAACCTGTCGCCAGCGACGTCGCTGAAAGTGAAATTATAACTTTCGCTAGTGGCGACAGCATCGGTCGCGTCGCCGGCACTGTAAGCGCGGCCTAATAGTTTACTAGTCCACTTCAAAATCTCTCACTGCGCAGCAAGTTTGAATCAGAATGGCAGAACTCAAATGGCATTCTGTATCGCTCTATAATATTGTAGCAGTGTGTCATGTGTTTAGCTGTGTCACATATCTTTCTTTTTTTTTTCCAGAGTATGACATAACCTGAGGAGCACTGATCTAGAATATATTGCTGTTCAAATTCTTATTCAATTTTTGAACTGTTTTTCGAGCATGTGTTTTACTTGGTGAACCCTTATATATATTTATTTATAATTTTATTATTGCATGCTGAATGCCTAATATATCGAATGTATAGTCATTTAAAGCTGCAGTTCAAGCTGCCGTTTTCTAAAAAAAAATATATATATATATTTTCCCATTCAATATGTGCATCAATACAATCACTGACAATTGTTTAATTCAGTTCTTGCACAGCATTCTGGGCAATGTAGTTCCTGGAATAGGATTGACTGGGCAGTTACTAGATACAATTGGTGCACTGCTAGAGAGAGGGCGGGGCTCAAGAGCCAAAGCCAGTGACGTGCCCACCCCCGGCCCGCCCCCTGACGGCCCGCTGACAACGCGTGCGGTAAGCAACCGCAAGGCCAGGGAAACAGCGCGCCTCAGCACGCCAGCAGGGAGCCTGGCCGAGGCCTTAGAAATGTCTTTAAAACATTTTATTTTTATTTCTTTTTTAAATGCTACAAGTATTTTCTCATAGTACAGAACAGATTTACTAAAAAAATTTAAAAAAAACACACATGTAGGATATTGCTTGAACTGCTGCTTTAATTTTCACATTAAGTTTTATATTGACATCCCGAATGGCATTACTTTAAGTAAAATGTTCCTATTCATTTACAAACACCTGTTAGAGTCAAATACAAAATCAGATGTTTGAAAAAGGTGTAAAGGTGCTGATGTATTTTTTTTATCAATTAGTTAGAATTTTAGTAACTCTGGAAAAAAAAAACAATGAACTACTCTAGATCTCTTAATTAGATCAATGTACGTTTTTTAAATGGCAAGTGCAGTGCAAAAAAATTAGCTTACGGTTTTTATTTTATTTATAAAAAATATTTCATCAGGAACCTCTCGTTTTCAAGTATGTCCTGGGCCCAGAGTTATGATGACAATACATGGCGACATTAGATGAACAGATGTTATACATTAGATTTAAAAACATTTCATGGACATTAAGAGATATTACATGTTATGAGCGTATGCATGGGCTAATCAGATTTCGTGTGGCAATAATACAATGCATTGGATGCTGGACAAGGTCACCCTTCCAATATGGGAAACATACTGTATTTGAAGAATATCATGTTTGTTTCACTAAAACCATTCATCTATTTGGATAATGTAGTCAGATTACATGAAATCCTCAAGTCAAATATCCAAAATAATGTGTTTATGATACTCGTCATTTTTCTTAGCGTTTCCTAAAACTAATGAAGGAAGAAGAAGAAGACGAAGAAGAAGACGAAGAAGAAGACGAAGAAGAAGACGATGAAGAATTTGCTTTATATAGCGCTTTTCTCCCAATGGGACTCAAAGCACTTCACAGTTACAAAGCGGGGGAAAGAAGAAAATAATTGGGGCATATTTTCCTTTTTAAAGATGACAAAGAAGCAATGCGAGTGTAACATGAAATATTAGTATATAACAAGTAAGGAGTCACTACCACCACGTTATGATTTGGTGTCTTGGAATGTCATTCTCTTCCGTATCTTTATGTTTTCTCATTATAATTCAGCTCATATAATGGATGATGAATGGTTGATAAATCAACATCAAGGCAGATTCCAATTTAGTACATTCTCTTCAGTCTTCATAATTAAATAGAACTTAACCAGCAATGTAAAATAGATCCTTTTAAACTAACTTTTAAAAATGCACGTTTTTTAAATGGTGCTTCTTTATGCCTTTTTACTCTATTTCAGTACCATTTCCCCCCCAGATATGTAGGACATAATATTTAGCCTGGGGTGGAAAAAAATTCCCTCCCGGCGCCTGAGTCCATACAGACTTCAGCCGTGCGGAGGAGTGTGGAGGCTAAAGGAAAGCGGGTGCTTTCCCTGGCCTTAGTTCGCGCGCCGTCCAGGGGCGTGTCGGGGGGCGTGCCAGTGACGTCACGGAGCTGGTTCGCCCTCATTGGGCGAACCGCTCACGTGATTGGCCCTGCGTCAGCGCGCCTCAGCGGATAAGCGCTGACCATGGACTCAGCCTAACCTATTAGGCTGCGCTTATAGTGCCTGGCGACGGCGCTCCACAACAAATCCATTAACTGCGTCGCAAGCGCATATAGTAAGCGCGACGGAGCAACCAAAAATTTTGAAGCCGGGTTAAATTTGATTTTTTTAGAGACAGTCGCCACATGTGACTGTGTCTAAACAAATCAATCAGAGAGCGCTGCCCGAACCCTTCGTGATGTCACTGGCCTTGCTGCCAGCAACGTCGCTTAGAACTGAAATATAACTTTCGCTAGTGGCAACGGCATCGGTCGCGTCGCCGGGACTATAAGCGCGGCCTTAGTCACCACCACATCTAGCAACAGCGCAACCTATGCAGCTTAACTTGTGACAGGGAGGAGTTTGCATGTGTCAGTCAGGGAGTATCTGTGACAAACACACACCAACACATAGGGTCATTAACATGACAGCCACCCCCTTTTTTTCTTTTTTTAACCAATCTCTGGGTCCTAAGTTTTCTATATATTGTTGTCAAACCCTGTATTTAGCACAGATTGACCACTATTTAGAGCTTTACACATTAAAGCTCCTTGAGTCAGGAGAATAAATGTGTATTTCTGTATTAGGTGATACTGTACCTTTTTTATTTAGACTAACAATTGATGTAAGAGAATATAAGATGAGTGGACAAGGAACAGTTGAAGCTACAATCCCAGCATGTTTGCTCATTTAGCTCTGGGGGCACCCCAGTTCCTCAGATACAGATGAAATTACCAGCATGTCATCTCTTCCAGGGGAAACAAAGAGGCCCCCAAATCTCAGGGTGGTAGGGAGCTGCAAAGTCATAATGCAGCTTCCTATTGGACAGGCATTCAAATGCCCAGCAGGAACACTGGTAACTAAACAGGCGAGTGAGTATCTGGGGATTCAGGAGGTTCTGCAGAGCTAAAAACAGCACAGTACAAGGCTGCGTTTATAGTGCACGGGCGCAACGTCCCGCGTGCGAAACCTGCACTGAGGTCCAAGGCGACGGGGAGGAGTGGTCGCGACATCACGTGAGCAGTTCGCCCTTATTGGCTGAGCCTGCGCACGTGACCCAGACGCAGCACGACAAACTCAAAATAGTTTGTCTGGCCGAGAATCACGCACAGTCGCATTTCCTCGCGGTCGCGCGCTCCATGGCCTACCTCATAGAGGTACGGATAGTTATTCACGGCGCACGCGCCGTCGCGGCTACTATAAATGTGGCCTAACACAGGGTGACCAACCAGGTTGATGTAAAAAAAATACACAAGCAACAGTGATTTCTGCTTTAACCATTACTCCTCCCCTCAAGGAGATTTAATGTGTAGAGTGCTAAATAGTTCTTAATCTATGCTCAATATTATGTCCTACAGGGGAAAACAAAATGGGATTCCTGCTTTAAAATGTCCATCTTGAATATTTACAGTTTAAATAAAGCGTCAGTTACTCTATGCAATCAAGAGTAAATAATTTTACCTCCCTGTTCCTACTACTACAATCTACTAGTAGAACCCTCATCGAGGGAGATTGACCAAGCTGTCAATGGCAGATACCACGGGATCAGCCCTTAGTTAAGTTCAGACATTTTTTCTTACTCTCCCGTGCCCTTCAGAAGCAGCCACATAGGTCAGGAATGGCATATATAGAAACAGGATGTAGTTCGTGTTTTGCAATTGTATACACATCTCTGGTTGTTACATTGCCCTACAAGTCTTAGTTGCTATGTGATAAAACCCCACAGAACTACCACTTACAAGAAGATACACAAGATATGTCATGATTTCAGCACTGAAGGGTACATCTGGTGGGATCATCAACATGAACTAAAATGCTTATTGTCCTCCGGCTTTACCTAACAAAAGTTGCACAGAAGAATGATCTTCGGCAAAAGCATGTTTGTTTATTAGTTTTCTTCCTCTGCCACACATCATTTGTCCCGTGGTAGTGCAGTTCTCTTTGATACAACAAACTTCATCCATTACACTTAGACCTTTTCCTGAATGACGAATTAAACCATCTCCTTTACGGTACCTTCAAATGGCAAGCTACCAACCACTTTTCTACATTGCTCATGAATAGTTATGAATAAGGTTCAGAGTCTCAAAATTCTATTCCAACAGGCCACTTTCATCTGTGTTTTTAAAGTGCAAGGTCACTTACGGTAGGTTGAAATCATACAAGCCAAGCTTTTTAAGACAGCATATATGCTAAATAGATATTCAGACTTTCATTATATTTCTATTAGCTCCACTTAAGTACAGCAGAATAAGACATAATGTACTGAAACAGGTGCCCTGTCTATTTAACCTTTAATAGAAACAGCAAGCTTTGCTAATGAGTGGGTCCCTTACTTCTATGATATTCCCTTATAATCCAGGAAGGTTCACAAACTCTACACAAAATTCACTTCAAACATGTTCTGCAATAGTTGACTCTGTTCTGTTTCTCTGGATTCTAGATTTCCTGCTAAAATACAAAATATTGAGAATACCACTGTGCATACAATCAGTTATTAACCCCGAAGATGTCTGGTCCCAGAGTTCATGCTGTCCGAAAGCGCATGTATTCTGGTGCCCATGGAATGTTACTCACTCTATCCACTACAAACTCCTCCCTCCTGGCCCACACCCAACATAAGCATACACCCTGGACTACTCAAAACCCTTGCACTATCTACTGAATGTTGGTGGAGAACTCTAAAAACCAGCACACCAACCACCGCTCACTCAAATGGCCTGTCTGCAGGCCATATCCCTAAGACATGGAAAACTGCCAGAGTTGTCCCAATCTTCAAAAGTGGGGACAAAAACACTGTCTCAAACTACAGGCCAATCTCACTTCTCCCAATTCTATCCAAAGTCATGGAAAAATGTGTCCACTCCCAATTAAGCGATTTCTATACCAAGACAAATTTCCATAGCCAATTCCAATCTGGCTTTCGTCCCAAACACTCCACCGTAACTGCCCTGCTAAAAGTTTGCAATGAAATCCAGTGTGGAATGGAACGGGGACAACTCACTGGTGCAGTATTCCTAGATTTTGCAAAGGCTTTTGACACAGTTGATCATGCTATCCTGCTTAATAAACTCCAGAGCTCTGGAATAGGGAAGCATGCTTTAAACTGGTTTCAGTCCTACCTATCAGGAAGAGCCCAACATGTGTCCATCTCAGGCTCTAACTCCAACCCCCTGGATATCACCTGTGGTGTCCCGCAAGGCTCTGTTCTCGGGCCCCTACTCTTCTCAATGTTCATTAATGATCTTCCCACAGCTTGTAAGGAAGCCTCAATACACATGTATGCAGACGACACAATCCTATATGCACACAGCCATAGCCTCTCTGACCTTCAACACATACTTCAGTCTGACTTTTTGAGACTCGTAAACTGGATTTCCCAAAACAAACTGTTTTTAAACACTGACAAGACTGTAACAATGGTGTTTGGGACCAAGACTAAATTTTTAAAGCTTCTGGTGACTGAGCTCCTGATTAGAACCAACGCTAACACCACCCTAACCCCTGTCACTAGTTTTAAATACCTGGGCTTATGGTTCGACTCCCACTTAACATTCGGGATGCACATTGATACCCTGACAACCAAGACCTATGCCAAACTAGGGGTACTTTACAGGAACAAATCCTCCCTAAGTCTCCTGGTCAGAAAGCGTATCGCACAGCAGATGCTAATGCCAATTATTGACTATGGAGACATAGTATATGGCTCAGCACCTCAAACCCACCTTGGCAAACTTGACACCCTCTACAATTCAATTTGTCGTTTTGTTCTCCAATGCAACTACAACACACATCACTGCGATATGCTCAAAGAACTAGATTGGTCATCACTAGAGTCAAGCCGCAAAGTTCACCTTCCCTGTCTTACCTTTAAATTCTTCATGGGCAAGCTACCCAGCTATCTGAACAAGCTCCTCACCCCTACCACTTGCAGCACTTATCATCTGAGATCAGACTCCAAAAGACTGTTCATGGTCCCAAGGCTCAACAAAGTTTCCGGACGTTCCTCCTTCTCCTACCATGTACCCCTAAACTGGAACAACCTACCAGAGACTCTCACATCCACCACGAGTTTAAGTTCTTCCAAATCTAAGGCTGTCTCACACTTTAATCTGGTCTGTAACTGTTTTATACGCCCAAAATATATATTTTCTTTAACTATGCATGCAATGTCTTGTATATAATGTATACCCTGTTCATTTATGTAACTGTATTTGTAACCATGTATTATTTGTTTTACTATGTGCCCAGGACATACTTGAAAACGAGAGGTAACTCTCAATGTATTACTTCCTGGTAAAATATTTTATAAATAAATAAATAAATAAAAGACCACAAATGTACAACTTGCAAACAACTACTCAAATTTCTACTCATACTATTACTCTCTTTAGCAGGTAATATTGAACCCAGGCCCCCCATTTCAACTTTGTCCCATACCCCTGAGAATACCCCCTTCAAATTCCAAAAAGGGCTATCTGTCGCTCATATAAATATCCGGAGCCTGCTGCCCAAACTGGATGAACTAAGAGCATGGTACCTTATGCATAAACCCAAAGCCATCGTTCTCACAGAAACATGACTAACCCCTAAAACTCCAGATGCAAATATTGCCATTCAGGGATACTCCATTTCTAGGAGAGATAGGTCAAAGAGAGGAGGGGTGTTATTTTATATTGCAGACACCTTACAATTTACACTGCTAAATTGCCCCCCAAGCCCACCCTCTTTTGTAATCCTAGTTGGCAGAATCTGCCTCCCCTTTTCTAAGCCCATCTTGCTTGCTGGCATCTACCGCCCCCCTAAAGCCCCTCTACAATCCCTGACTGATAATCAACCAGTTTCTTGGCTCCATTTCCTCTCTGAATGAGAAGAGTGAGCTGCTAGTTCTTGGGGATTTCAACTTCAATTGGCTTGACCCTATAAACCACAAAATCCAGATACAAATCAAGTCACTTAACCTATCCCAACTCATTTCCCAACCCACACGGACAAATCTGAAATCGCACAACCATTCCTTGCTAGACTGGATTCTCTCCTCAAATCCCAGCAGAATCCATATAGCCCATCCCCTCCCAACACTGCCCACAATTTTCAATTTGGCCCAGTATCCGAAGAGGAAATTACACAAGCGCTCCTCAAATTAAAACTAAGAAGCCAATGTGGACCTGACTTACTACAATCTAGGTTCCTAAGACTTGGTGCCCCAGCCATTGCCAAACCAATTGCTTCCATAGTCAACTCTATCCTGTCTGCAGGCCATATCCCTAAGACTTGGAAAACTGCCAGAGTTGTCCCAATCTTCAAAAGTGGGGACAAAAACATTGTCTCAAACAACAGGCCAATCTCCCTTCTTCCAATTCTATCCAAAGTCATGGAAAAAATGCGTCCACTCCCAATTATAAAGACATACAATACAATACATTTAAGGGATTACTATACCAAGACAAATTTCCCTAGCCAATTCCAAGCTGGCTTTCGCCTCAAACATTCCACCGTAACTACCCTGCTAAAAGTTTGAAATGAAATTCAGTGTGGAATGGAACGGGGACAACTCACTGGTGCAATATTCCTAGATTTTGCAAAGGCTTTTGATACTGTTGATCATGCTATCCTGCTTAACAAACTCCAGTGCTCTGGAATAGGGAAGCATGCTTTAAACTGGTTTCAGTCCTACCTATCACGTAGATCCCAACTTGTGTCCATCTCAGGCTCTAACTCAAAACCACTGGATATCACCTGTGGTGTCCCGCAAGGCTCTGTTCTGGGGCCCCTACTCTTCTCAGTGTTCATCAATGATCTTCCCACAGCTTGTAAGGAAGCTTCAATACACATGTATGCAGATGACACAATCCTATATGCACACAGCCATAGCCTCTCTGACCATGAACACATACTTCAGTCTGACTTTTTGAGACTCGAAAACTGAATTTCCCAAAACAAACTGTTTTTAAACACTGACAAGACTGTAACAATGGTATTTGGGACCAAGATTACATTTTTAAAGCTTCCAGTGACTGAGCTCCAGATCAGAACCAGTGCTAACACCACCCTAACTCCTGTTACTAGCTTTAAATACCTGGGCATATGGTTTGACTCCCACTTAACATTCGGAATGCACATTGATACCCTGACATCCAAAACCTATGCCAAACTAGGTTTTTAAACTTTACAGGAACAAATCCTCCCTATGTGTGCTGGTCAGAAAGCGTATCGCACAGCAAATGCTAATGCCAATTATCGATTATGGAGACATAGTATATGGCTCAGCACCCCAAACCAACCTTAGCAAACTTGACACCCTCTACAATTCAATTTGCCGTTTTGTTCTCCAATGCAACTACAACACACATCACTGCGAAATGCTCAAAGAACTAGATTGGTCATCACTCGAGTCTAGGCGCAAAGTTCATCTTTCCTGTCTTGCCTTCAAATACTTTCTGGGCAAGCTACCCATCTATCTGAACAACCTCCTCACCCCTACCACATGCAGCACTTATCATCTAAGATCAAACTCCAAAAGACTGTTCATGGTCCCAAGGCTCAACAAAGTATCCGGCCGCTCCTACTTCTCTTACAGTGCACCCCAAACCTGGAACAACCTACCGGAGACTTTCACATCCACCACCAGTTTAAGTTCTTTCAAAACTAAGTCTGTCTCACATTTTAATTTGGTCTGTAACTGTTTCATAAGCCTATAATATATTTTTTCTTTAACTGTCAATGCAATCTCTTGTATATAATGTATACTCTGTTCATTTATGTAATTGTATTTGTAACCATGTATTATTTGTCTTAACTCTATGACCAGGACATACTTGAAAACGAGAGGTAACTCTCAATGTATTACTTCCTGGTAAAACATTTTATAAATAAATAAATGTATTCTTCATTAACAACTTTGTATGATCGTTTTGATCCCTCATAAACTAGACCCATTTCTTTTGGAACACAGTTTCATTAAGGTAGCTGTAACAATGATGAGATCTGTTCTTTAAATGCCATAACCATCTGACCACCTTTTTAAATATACTGCAAGCATTTCAGCACCAACCACACTACCCACATTGCAACTACCAGTTAATTATGAACATTATGGGCTTCAACTCATAATCTTTGTTGCTGCAGAATATTCTCCCATACGATTTTCTCTCATTACCTAGTTTTATGATTGCACGCTTTGTGACTGCAGAACATTTAAATACCATAAAGTGAACCGATAACTGAGTGAGCCCCAACTTGCATTTCCTACATTAAGGAGGCCATCCAACCAGTTTAAAGATGTTTAAAAAATATTTTTAATATATGCAGCATTTGATTACCTTTATTGAAAACAAATTACCTAAGCCGACGATCGATTAGTTCTCCTGTGATCGATTAGTTCTCCTGTGATCGATCAGCAAAATCTTGCTTCACAGGGTTCACTAAATGGCTGCGTTTCAGTTGCAATCCGGTAGTCAGTGTAACTCAACAGCTACAATGTATTCTTATATTACCAAGGTAAAATTATTTTTTGTTAGTTTGCAGCTCAAACTGCTGGGAATTTTGGCAACAGATTATCACGAACAGGAAAGTCGTGCAAAGCTCTTGCACTCCCCACTACAGCACGGTCTCGTGTCCTTCCTTCCTAGGGGAGCTCAGCACCACGTGAGCTCAGAGAATCTCTCCTCTGTAAGTCCAATGTTAAAGATAGGACATCCCTGCTTCAGCACAGTTTCATGTCCTTCCTTCCTCTTCCTGGGATTAACAACCCAGGCAATTCCAGCAGATTTTGCGACCACTGTCAAGCGGGTCTAGGGGACTTTGTCAGCTTTCCTTGCTGGGGAGAACTCTTCTTTGTCCCCTTCTGTGGGAACAGCAGTCTCTCTCCCTCTGTAGTGACTTCCTGATTTTTAAAACTCCATGAGCAATCAAGAGTTCAGCCTGTTCAATTAGTTTGCAGCTGCTGTTGGCTTCTCTATGGAGATTAACTCTCTGTTTGCTGGAAAGTCCCATAGCTGCCCAATTTCAGCACCTAGAGGACAATGATGGTAATATATATATACACACACACCATAGTAAAGAGCGCATATATATATGGAAGTGGAAGTGCTGTATGCTGGGTGATAATGGTGAAAGGTGGGGTTGCAGACCTGCCTAAGACATGCAGTTGAGCATACAGTTGTATTTGCGCATATATATATATATATATATATATATATATATATATATATATATATATATATATATATATATATATATATATATATATATATATATATATATATATATATATATATATATATATATATGTCACACACAATCCCAGCAAGCTCAAACGCCCACACCCACCTAATCTTGACTATATGTAATGTCACATAGAGTGCCACTGGGCTGTGGCAATTGAATATAACAAACGACAGGGGGTGCCCAGTGCTACATCCAAATGATAAAACATACATGGTAATAATTACAAGAAATCTTGGCTCTTGTTAAAGGCCTACTTACAAACTGTAAGAATATCAACAGCAGTGTGTAATCAAGGCTTTAGGCAGTCTAACCAAGGTGAGTGTCAGCTCAGCATGGATTGAGGGAGAAGCAGCTCCAATACTCAAGAAGATGTAGCCCCAATATAGAGAGAGGAAAAAGCTACATAGCATAGTTCAACCAGGTTAAAAAGGTTTAAATCTAAGTGTAAAAATCGCACTAACAATATATCAATAAAAAACGGGCATATCACACTGCAATAGTGTATTGAAGAGACAGCTTGGCACACCAGCCCACCGTCCTGCAGCCACCATAAGATCTCTGTCTCCAGCCTTTATTCCATCGCGTCTCTGCGGGTCTGGGCGTCTGACGTCAGATCCGGTTTTCAGGTAGCAACCTCGCGGCCTGCGGCTCCTCTCCAAGAATGCTCCGTATGGTGAAAGGACTCCCACTGGGATGTAATGACAGTGGTCTTTAGCAGCGTGAAGGTCATTAGATACTTTGGTTAGAGCTCATTTAGTGAAGTGAGCAATGTGGAAATCAGATTGTAGAAGGTCAGATTGAGCTGGGCCACTTTCCTCTACTGTTCACTTTACAGAAGAGAGCACTGAAATACTAGGCTCACCTAAACAACAGGCATACACAATCTTACTGCTACAGAGCAATAAAAAACCAGGAGCTCATCACTAAACACTTCACCAAACAACTTGTCCTCCCACTCCCAGAACACAACCAAATAAGGATCAACAACCTGCCCAAAAAAAACTAATCCACTCAAATCGCTAGCGAAATGAAGGAACAGTATGCAATGCTGGGGAAAAATGATATCCAGCGCTCAAAGAAGCTGGAGACCTACCACAACCTACATCGAGAATACACCCTGGCACTGTACCTACTGAAGGTAAATGACCCAAAGCAGAGATAGGGCTTGTGCCAGTAGAGAATGAGCGCCCACGACCTGGAAATACAAACAGGCAGACAGAAAGAGCCATTAGCTCAGGGACTTGACTGTGCCAGCGGTGTGAGCTAGGAGAGGTAGCAGATGAAACATTTCCTACTGTGTTGCACAAAATGCTCAGACATGAGGAGTTTCCACTTGGAGAAACGCACAGCTCTTATCCAGAACTTTTATAATAAAGAAGAGAACCAAAAAATAGCCATCCTCCTAGGAGAAAAC
The DNA here is from genome assembly GCF_040206685.1 of Ascaphus truei. Classification (NCBI taxonomy): domain Eukaryota; kingdom Metazoa; phylum Chordata; class Amphibia; order Anura; family Ascaphidae; genus Ascaphus; species Ascaphus truei. Next base: position 108,577,986 of record NC_134486.1, read on the forward strand.
AAAACAGAGCAGAACTGGCACCGTCACCAGCTGAGACGTCCACTAAATCCCACCTCCCTGTGTGTAACTGTTACCCATGTACTGTGTAAACACTATACCCTACCTGGTGTTACTCATTCTTTGGCAACACTGAAACATTTTTGTCATGCCAATAAAGCTTATTTTAATTGGTTTGGGTCTAGGAGAGCATATGAGTAAAGAAAAAGGACCAAGCAAGACGTTCAAGGAGTTTAGAGGCAAAATTAGTGGTCATGGGTGCTATATTTGAGAATAGCTGTAAGTATTGCATCTGTGAAGGTGGTGGGAAAGGTACAAGAGAAGATGAAGGAGTTGCAAATGTGAGTGCATCATGTTGAATATAAGGCTGCGGATATAGTAGGCACACGACGAGCGTATTGCATCACGTGCGCCTGTCAACCGAGTAGTTTGTGGCCTGTGAGCCACAGCGACAGGGAGGCGTAACCGTGACGTCACGTGAACTGTTCGCCCTCATTGTCTGAACCGCACACATGACCGGGCCGTCGCACGACCAAATCAAAATGATTTGTCTCCTCCAAAATCATGAGCGCTATCGCACTTCATCGCGCACTCTATGGCCTGCCTCTTAGAGGTATAGCCTTTTGTTTGCGTCACGCGCGTGGTCTCAGGGAGTATGGACGCGGCCTAAGGACCACTGTTCCTACAAAGTTCTCTATACCAGGGGTGCGCAAACCCTGTGGTGCTGAGGCCCCACGCTCTTTCCCAAAGCATTTAAATGCCGGGGGACCGCGCATGCGCGCGAAGCCTCTGTAACTCACTTACCGTGATTCAACCGGCTTCGGGCGACGCAGCATTATTTGACGCCCGTTGCCATGGCATCAAATGATGCTGTGGGTTAAGCTGAGGTCACATGCCTCCGCGGCGTCATTTGACACCGACACTAAGGTAAGGGGGGGGGCACGCGAGCACTGGGGGAAAGCAGGCAGGGGGGCGCAACACCAGAAGTTTGCGCACCCCTGCTTTATTCCAAACTATTTGCTGTTGTTGCTAGAATATACTATTCTATTACATTTTTTCTAGCAGCTCAAGGATGCCATATAAAATACATAGTAAAAGGATTGCTGTAACTACCTCATAAGCCAGTCCTGATGCCATCCCCTATACCAGGCCTGCACAACTCCAGTCCTCGAGGGCCACAAACAGGCCAGGTTTTCAGGATATCTCTACTTCAGCACAGCTGGCTCAATTAGTAGCTCAGTCATACTGAGCCACTAATTGAGCCAGCTGTGCTGAAGTAGGGATATCCTGAAACCCTGGCCTGTTTGCGGCCCTCGAGGACTGGAGTTGTGCAGGCCTGCCCTATACCATCGCGGGAGACTCAGGGATTCTGTAAGCCAGCAGGTGCACCACACTACACCACATGTAATATGGGTCAGTTTCCACAGAAGGGGGTCAACATGAGATTCATATTGGCTAAGATTTCATAAAGAAACAGTCTAGAATCTGAATTACAGATACAAAATGAAAGCACGGTCCCTCAAGTGATGATATTGTGCATCCGAATCTCAAATGAGCAATATCACTTCAACAATGGTGTATATAACTGCCTATTGTTACAAAAATACTCTCAACCAGTTTACTTTCACAATATTAACCACACCAAGCCTCACTCATTACCAACCTTATTGTAATTATATACCATGAATCAGCTTTCTGGTCATACTTATTCAACTAAAATGTAAATTAGTAATGTCCCTGGATACCCTGAATCTGATAGATCAGGGTCTTTGAATATGAATAGTTATGCTACCTGTCAGGGTGCAGATTCATACTGAGATATCAACCTCCAAAGCCAAAAACCAATGATATTTAATGGATCTCGGCTTTAAAACAAATGCCTTTTAATACAAAAGTACAGATGTGTCATTGGGACTCCACTGGGATGCTGATGCTCACAGATACTCAGTGAGAACTAATATGTCTGTTCATAAATTCCATATTTGTAACTTATGTTATTTTTCAGGAAGTCTCCCTATCTACCTGGAAACTATTCTTTGTATGTTTGAACTTCTGCCCCGATAAAGAAAGTGAAAAAAAAAATCACACACAATGTTGAAGATGGAAAGATCCCCATTATCTATCTCCCAGACTGTGCCCCATGTGGGTTCTCTCATTCCTAACACATGTTTTTGGGGAGGAGGCAATTTTGATCAGGGAGAAAGTAGACAAATGATAATGTTTCCAACTGTTTATCAGTGCGATTCCCTAACAAATAGGGACAATTGGCATGAATATATATATATATGTATATATATATATATATATATATATATATATATATATATATATATTTACACGGGGGCAATGCCAGCAAGGTACACGCCCTGCAGGGAAGGCAGGGCAGCCAGGGTGAGGAGATTAATGTGAAAGCTCTCACCTCTATATATTGTGCGGAGGGCACCGCAGCACCATCTCAACGCCGCCATCTCTGCATAGGGCTGCCTGAGCGCCGCCTGTCCCAATCTCCTATGTAAACCGAGATTCACTCTCAATTCTGAAAACAATTAATAACCATTAAAAAAATGGGCGGAATTTTCTGCCGCAAAATAAAATAGCGAACCGAATCAAGGAGCAAGGCATGAGTCGGTGTCACGTAGTATATTGGAAGGCACTATAGAGTGCAGGCTGCGGTGGGGTCCTCGCAGCGTCAGGACCCCTTGACGCTGTCAGGGAGATTCAAGCGTGGAGCTGTACACATGTTGTGAAGCTACCGGCACTGCGACTACGCAGTGAGAGCCTGAAGCACACGTCGGCCATCTTGGCAAAGGGCAGGCAAAATACATAAAAATACTTTTAAAATATTTAATGACTTTTTAAAAATAAAATAAACTGTTATTCCTTTGAACAAATATTGTAATAAAGGATAGCGTTTATTCTTCCTTATCCAACTTTTCCTTTATGCGATTTGACCCAATTGTCCTTTCTATCAGTTCGAAGAATTTGCCCAAATCAAAGATGGCCGCCGCAAGCGTCAATTTGTAGCGACGCTCTGCATTCTGGTCTTTTGAAGGCTTGGTGGTAAAGGGATTTAACGCCTTCGCTGCTCTCAAGTCACAATGTGAAATCACAACTTCCTGTGACCCACATAAGGAACGCTCCAATCACGCCTAATGACAGAGGCATGTTATTTGTGTAAACTGCGGAATTGCCTTTTCTTTTCCTCACAGATGGGGTTTTAACAGCTACACGTGGGAAGAGCTGTATGTGTATATCTGTGTATTTATATAGCGCCATTAGTGTATGTAGCCCCCTTTCCCCCCTTGTCAAGGATGACCACGTGTGATGCTGTAACCTGAGTGGCGAACAAGAGGCCTGATCCTCCGCCACTGGGAGCCTGGGGTGTGTGTAATGCATATACTAACAGTGCCTCCACCTGGGAAGGATCCTCACACAGTGGGATAGCCCCTCCCAAGACAATACAGTCAGTAATTGCACACAAGGGTATATGTAACAGTATTTACTGAACAGTAACTTATAATAACAACTATGCTACATACCAGCAGTGAGTGTCCCAAATTTACTTTGGGTGCTAGGCACCAATACCCTGCTCTCCGTTTCCCAGTGTCCAGCCCACCCAAAATTGTAAGGAGTAGCGCTCCCGTGAACTGTTGGTGCGCTTCTTGAGGTACCTGCCAAGTACTCCAGTACTCGGTGCGGCCGACTTAGAAATGAGGATCCGTCTGATCCAGCGACGTGGCCCTCAGCGATGGTGTCCGCCTCTGCGTTGAGTGGACTCCGGTAGGAGGGTCTCACCTTTAAGAGTCTTTGTTAACACCGCGGTGGTCTGGTCCCAGACCACAGACCGCGATCACACTGCGTCATCCTTGTGTCCCTGACACTATAGTAAAATGGGTAAGCGTCTGTGACGGGGGAGGGGTGCCAAGCGAGTAATAAAGGGGTCACCCCCATTAGGCACCCCCTTCCACCATCTGGGAAGTAAGGGGTTAACCCAAAATGTACTTACAATACATATGTTCCCCTGCTTCATAACCAAAAAGTATGTCCCTTGGTTATCCTATTCCCACATTTAGAGGGAATTTATGTATTTTTATTCCCCTGCCTCATGGCAAACCGTTTTATTTGCTAAGTGTTTATATTGGTACAATTAGGGTGTTTGTACCTTTGCAGTGTATGCAGCAACCACATACACTGGGATCCAGGTGGGAGGGAAAGGGTTAATGTTAATTTGCAGGCTCCATTTTGCAGTTTCTCCATAGGTCGCCATTGGGGCTCCATATAACCCTATGGAGATTCCGACGATTTGGGCCTGATATCGTAGAACACCTGCAAGTGGCGCCCGAGAGGAGGAGCGGCGGTTCCCCATTGTAAGTCAATGGAGCCATTCATTTCAATGGGGATTCCTCGAAGCCGACCTCCAGGAACGGGTTGGCAGCCTTCCAAACCGCAGACCGCAAGAGCGGAAACATTGTCTTGAAGAGAGCTTTGATCACTCCCCGGTCAAGTTCAAATTCAATTGGCGTGGGAAACTTAGGTTCTATGGTACCCAGGAATAAAATAATTTTTGCCCCTAGACCATAGGAACCCCCTCACACGACCCCAACTGGTCCGAGAGTTAATGACCCCGGTAAAGTGTCGCGCTCGTTATAAGGGTCGCACCATAGACTCTAATGGCGGAGGTAAAAGCCGCGAGTAAAAACGGCTAAGTCAGAGTGAGCAGAAACCTGGAACCCATAACTCCGGTTCTTTTCAACCTACAGAGGCGGCACATTTTATTTGAGTGCGGCTAGCTCCGCAAGCCTGGGGATGCCCCGGCATGCTAGCCGCACTCCCGGTCACGCGTCATCTGGTGCCTGCGCCCCCTGCACGTGCGTCCAGGGCTCCCCGAGGGAGCCCTGGTGTCCCGCGATGTGGGGGACGGCGGCAGGGGGTTCCGGGGGACCCGGCGGACCCGGCAGCGGGAGGGAGAAAGCCCCGATCGGAGGGCGCTCCTCCGTGTCTTCGGCGCGCGCCCGGCACCCTCTGGCGCGCGCCAGGTTACTGCTGCGGCTGAGAACGGGCAAATGCTCGAATAAACTCGGCCGCAGCAGTAGAGGGCTGAGATTCGGCCACCATGTAGTCCAAGTTCCGGCAGGATTGCATGGCAAATACCGACCCTCTCGGGGCAACAGAACGGAGTCAGGGTAATTGCAAAGTTTGGGTTTCTGCCATTGACTTGCATGGCAGAAAAAAGCCTTGTGTTCCAAAAGTGCTTTTAAACTGTAATTGTGTAACTCCGGTCCGGTGGGTCGCAGCGAGCTGAAACTTGGCCACCATGGAGAGTTCCCTCTGGCATGAGGGTCTGGCAGGTTTCGTCCCGCTCGGCCCAGCCGAACGGATTATTTTAATATATATATATATATATATATATATATATATTAAGAATTGTATTGTGTTTCAAAGCAGGGATAAAAGCCCGCAAAAGTCACTGGCTCTGTTTAATGTTAATGCTTTGGGGGGCGACCCATTGTCTACAACAGACCCCCTGATCAAAGGCTCAACCACTCTGGTTGTATACATCAGGGCGGAGAAACGCAGGGCTTGAGTGGTCTGTAAGTGCTGTAATTCACACTTACAGACAAAGGATTTCCTGACCAGATACCAGGCTGGTAGACTTTTAGGCGCCCTGACTTTTGTGTGGGGCTAAAGAAATGAGACCCCAAGGGCCAGAGGTGCGCATGTGCCAACTAACTAGGGGCATGATCTAACAATGTTCCCACATTAGCTGGCAAGGAGGGATTGGGTGCAGATAATTGTCATCCAATTTCTTGCACTCAATGCCAGGGTATAGGAATGGAATCCCATATAAACCAGTGTAAACCCTATACCCATTGTCTTCGATTTTACCAACTACTTGATTCCTGATTGCTGTATGAATTGCCAATCCTGTACCTGATTTCTTCATTACTTGTACCATCTTGTGTGTTCACCTTCTTTAAGGAATAAACGATATTTATTATATCTAAGTCGTGTTCAATTCAACCCAGATATTTGGTGTATATTATAACCCTGCACTAGCTACCGTGACAGGCTTATAATAACTGGTGGCAGCGGTGGGATTGAATTGAACCTGTATTACAGTTTACTGCGGGAATCTGTATTACAATTGGAACTCGGGTGAATTGCGAGTTCCTAAGGCTAATGATATTGAACACACGGTTGTACAACATATAACACAAGATATGGCACCACCTCACTGTTCCCCTACTTGTGAGAAGCAGAGATTTGGCACCACCTTACTGTTCCCCTACTTGTGAGAAGCATTGCCTCCGGAGCACAAGTGCCGGCCATCCGTGTGACTGGACCCGGGCACTGAGACCGGAGGAATGGATCAAGTCCGAGCGGGAACCTGCAGCCGGTAGAGCTGAAATTAATTAGTAAGGTCATATATTTTGTATGTCTTTCAAGGACGGACAAGTTCAGCCTCCAGAAAAAAAATGTGGGACCAAATAACATTGTCTGTGTCTGCGTGTGGGAATCATGTCAGGGACCGCACAAATTGTCGGAAGAGATTTGATGATATCAAGGCGACTTTAAAATAAAATCCAAGCACAACGGATGCATGCTTCTGCCACTGGAGGTGGGCCGCACAAGCTCTAATCTTAACTCCATTGGAGGAGCAGATGCGTGAGAAATTTCTTCCTCTCGTCGTGGAGGGTTTGCCAGGGGACAGAGATATCGGAATTTATTCATCTCAATTTCCAGCAGGTGAAAAATGTTACAGTACAACGCGTGTCGTATGTTACAGTTCTTATCTATCTTTCCGCTGAAACTTATTGTTTGTTCCAAATATAAGCATACCTACATATATATCTGTATATATGTCTCTCTATATATATATCTTTCTCTCTATGTATATCGATATATATATCTATATATATATATATATATATATATAGATATATATATATATATATATATAGTTGTAACAACAACAAAAATTATATATATATATATATTATAGAAAAGAGAGAGGAGAGAGAGCACGCACCATAGTATAAAACCGTATATTTAATGATGGGAAAGGAGGGAGGGGGAAGAAAATTACTCACAAGGGTACAAGATAAAAAAGCATTTTGTGAAATATCACCACCATCCGGTATCTGCAAGGAGATCAAAAGTCCATCAGTCTCATAGAGATGAAGGGGCAGCGATCCGTCAGGATTTCCAGGGTGCTTTCGATATTCACAGCAAACGTCTCAGGATTCCAAAGAATGTCTCCTGTGCTGGATGGGCGCTAACTGTTGCGCGCTCGAACCGGCCTGCTTCTGCGCATGCGTAACGACGTAATGTCCGTGCGTAGTGCGTGATGACGCTCCCTGATGCGTTTCGTCGCACACGGGCGACTTTTTCAAAGGGTAATGAGGAAGGGATGCTGGGATATGTATATATACCCTTATGGTATCCTAGCAACCCCTAAGTCCAGCTGATTGTAGTAAAGCTACAGGTACACACTCAAAAAACTAATATATACCACACTGATGAAAAATGGAACTATGAAGAGAAAACAAAAAGCTAATAACAGACAATTAGTAGTGATCAAATAACTAAGTTGAGAACTATAAATAAACTCATATATATACACACACATTTACAAGATCAGTCAAATTTATTAAAACATTAAAATTGGGTAGATAATATCTAATTAGGTAAATAGTGTCTAATACACCTAACAACATAACAATCTGAAATTCCAACTGGAATAAACACCAACTCTAATATCAATATGTATATTGAATATCTGTCATTATAAATGACCTAAAACAATATAGACAAAATAGAATAAAAATGTGAAATGAAAAAATATATATAATAATTAATGTATATATATAAAAAAAAAATATATATATATATATATAATTCCATATTGAGGAAAAGAGGCATAAACTGAGTGAGGAGGACATAGCTAACCTAACATAATATCCTGGGTGGAATACTATAAGATGATTGAGTGTAATTAAGTAGTATTGTGTTAAGCTACTACATATAAAATAATTATATGTGAGGTTATATATGAGGTTAGGGGCCCAGATCAGGGAAGTGATATTACATGATAATATACTATTAATAAAAATACAAATGATTACAGAATACCTGCCTGCAAGATCAGGAAAAGATATGGGAAGGATTCAGAATGAAGGATAGCAGAGGAGACTAAAGAAACTGGGAAAGTATTTCCAGAGGGAAGGCTCAGACCAGCGTACTGACATCCAGACACTCGTTCAATCCACCAGGGGTCAAAGTACCCAACTGGTGGATCCAGAACGTTTCCCGTCTGCAGAGGAGTTTAAAGCGATCGCCTCCTAGAGCACACGGAGAAATACTCTCAAGTCCCATAATAGTCAATGACTTGGGATCTTGGTTATGTGAGGATTTGAAATGTCGAGAGACACTATGAGTATTTAAACCCTTGATGACATTTCTCCTGTGCTCCAGGAAGCGTGTGCTGAGAGACCTGGTTGTGCGGCCAACATACTGTTGACCGCATCCACACTGAATGAGATAAACTATGTAAATGCTCTGACAGTTGATGGAGTTATAGATGCAGTGTGTGGTACCTCTGCTTAGGGAACAAAATTGGGATTTGATTAACAGATGTCTACAAGTGATACACCGGCTGCGTCCACATTTATGATTACCCAAGAGACCCCCAGAAACGGGAAGATCGAATGATTTGGCTGACTTGTGTTTAGTAGGAGCTAAAATACTTTTAATGTTTCTAGCCTTCCTATAGACTATAGAGGCTTTCTCTGGCAGGATGGACCCCAAGTAGGGATCACACTTGAGGACGCTCCAATGACTATTAAGGATACTATTAATCGATCTAAAGGACTGGTTATATGTGGTTATAAACCTCACAATTGAGGAACCAGTATTCTCTTGGAGCATCATAACTCAGGCGCGTACCTTTGTCAGATTTGGCATTGGATTTGCTTAATAGGACAGACCTATCCAGAGACCTAACTTTGCTGAAGGAGTCGGAGACCAGATCAGGATCATAACCTTTGGACAAAAATTTCTGCATGTGTGAGACTTCCTCCAGAGGTTTTCAGAGGAACGAGTGGAGGAACGCAGCATGCGCATGTAGGAATTTAGCCAGGGTCTAGGGTTAGAAGGGCGAGTGCGGCAGAGAGAAAGCGGGGCATGTAGATCAAGAGACGAGGACAAGACAGAGTTGTAGTTCCTTACCAGGTTGTCAGGGTCTGTAGCAGAGCTGAGAGAGGAGAGGGAGGAGCTTAAAGTGGACTCAAAGTCAGGTAAGTGAATAGAGCGCAGGTTTCTGCAGAACTCGGGGGGGGGCAGATGGAGGTGGAGAAGGGGAGAAGTGAGATAGGGAGAATGAGATGAGATGATGGTCAGAGAGAGGAAAGGGGGAAATGGAGAAATTGGAGAGAGAGAAGTTTTTAGTGAAAACCAGGTCTAAGTAGTGGCCATCCTTGTGGGTGCTGGCTGCAGTCCACTGTTGAACGCCAAAAGAAGAGGTTAGAGAAAGAAAGCGGGAAGTCCAAGGGAGAGAGGGGTCATCAATGTGGCAATTGAAGTCCCCAAGGAGAAGAACAGGGGAGTCAGAGGAGAGAAAGAAAGAGAGCCAGAATTCAACGTGAGAGAGAAAGGCAGAAGGGGGATGAGTAGAGGTAGGTGGGCGATAGATGACCGCCACATGGACAGGAGAGAAGATCTGGACAGTGTGAGCCTCAAAGGAGAGAAAAGCAAGAGATGGAGGAATAGGAAGGGTTCGGTAACGGCAGAGGGGGGAGAGCAGGAGCCCCACGCCTCCACCCCTGCCATCAGTGCGCGGAGTGTGGGAGAAGGAAAGGCCACCATAGGAGAGGGCAGCTTCCAGAGCCGTGTCAGACTGAGTGAGCCAGGTCTCAGTTATAGCAAATAGGAGCAGAGAGTGAGAGAGAAAAAAGTCATGTATAGAGAGGAACTTGTTAGAAAGGGAGCGAGCATTCCAAAGGGCACAGGAGAAAGGGAGAGAGGAGGGAGGGTGGCAGGGTATGGGTATGAGGTTGGAGGGGTTGACACCAGAAGGAGTAGAGGTTGCATTTGGCAGGCGAGGACGAGCGCATGTAGGAATAAGGCAGGGACCAGGATTGGGAGAGATATCCCCAGAAGCAAATAGGAAAAGCATTATATATTACATTCTTCTGCCCCTCATTACATCTCAGCCCTAATTTCTCGCTATGCACCATCACGACTCTTGTGTTCTTCTCAAGGATGTCTTCTTTCTACCCCCTTTGTATCTAAAGCTCTCTCCCGCCTTAAACCTTTCTCACTTTCTGCCTCACACCTCTGGAATGCTCTTCCCCTCAATACCCGACTAGCCCCCTCGCTATCCACCTTTAAGACCCACCTTAAGACACATCTGCTTAAAGAAGCATATGAGTAGCACTGGATAATCATGGACACATGACACAAAGCTTGGCCCCCTGCAGACGCACTTACTAGTATTCCCTCCTACTGTCTCTGTACGTTCTCCCTACCTACCAATTAGATTGTAAGCTCCTCGGAGCAGGGACTCCTTCCTTAATGTTACTTTTACAGTATGTCTGAAGCACTTATTCCCATGATGTGTTATTTATATTTGTTATTTATATGACATGTATTACTACTGTGAAGCGCTATGTACATTTTATGGCGCTATACAAATAAAGACATACATACATACATATATATAATATATATATATATATATATATATATATATATATATATATATATATATATATATGCAAATATAGCTGTATGCTCATCTGCATGTCTTAGGCAGGTCTGCAACCCCGCCTTTCCCCATTATCACCCAGCATACAGCACTTCCACTGCAGCAAGGGATTCTGGGAAATGACATGCAAATGAGCACACAGTGTCACTTTTTGCCTCAATAACCATTTTTAACATGGTTCCCTATAGGCTTAAGCTTGCTGCATGGTCACAGCTTTGAGCACAGCCAGGGTTAAGGTGCATACCCAGAAAACCACCCACAGACAGCTGTTTCGACCTTGATGGGTCTCATCAGTGTGGGGTTGATTTTACTGGGAATGCAAGAGAGGCTATGGGATAGGCTAAACCATAATACTGAGTTAAGTTATGGTGAGTAAAAAAAGTGACAAAAACCCTCTACAGGAAAGCAAATATGCAAATATAGCTGTATGCTCATCTGCATGTCTTAGGCAGGTCTGCAACCCCGACTTTCCAGATGAGCATACAGCTATATTTGCATATTTGCTTTCCTGTGGAGGGTTTTTGTCACTTTTTTTACTCACCATAACTTAACTCAGTATTATGGTTTTTATATATATATATGTAGCGGTCATGTAAAATGCCTACAGTCATCTCTCCTGCTGGCAGTAAGGCCTGGTAAGTGTGGGCATGCCAGCAGTAATCATGGAGGTTTTCCCTCACACCCTGGTGGGGTGCTCTGTGTATGGCTGGGACTGGTCACATGCTCTGACTCCATGGTTAGTGATGTCAGAGGTGTGTCAGCCTCAGAAGCTTACATAAGGCACAGCACTGTGTTCTAAAGTGAGTTGCTGGAAAGTTCTACCTGAGTGCTGAAAGAGTTGCTGTCTAGTTCAAGTCCAGTTGAGGAAGAGTTCTGTCAGTTATGATATAGTAACTCCATGGGAGGCTGTGTCCAGGGACCTGGCACAGGACAGTGATTCCTGCGGGAATAGTGAATCCCTGATCTAGGTGATATACCTATCTAAAGGGAGCACTGGCGAGATGAGCGGCTGAAGATACTCCCTGTGGAGGGCAGTTGCCCTGCCGTGTCAATAAAGATGAGTTCAGCCAGAAACCCTCTCGTGTATCTATCTGGAATGAGTGTACAGAGAGGAGCACCACGGAGGAGTTCCTCGCCAGGATCATCCCCTTGCGGACGCAGGGACCCTGGTGAGGTGGAGGCGCTGCACTGGAACTAGGTGAGACTCAGCACACTACCTCAGCTGCCTGTCTGACGGGTCCTCCCCACACACCATCATGCGGGAGACTCAGGAGTCCTGTAGCCAACAGGTGCACCATCAGGCATATCTACACTGTAATGGGGTCCGGTTAGACCACAGGGGCCAATGTGAGATTGGGTGGGTCAGGCCGGGCCAGAAATACCGTTACATTTGGAGGCGAGCTGCTGAGATCAGATCCGTCAACAGGACAGGCTTTTAGCTAGGTCACTTGGAAACAGGGAGAAGTGTCTGCTGCCACTTTGTGCTGCGTAGGGACGGACCTAGGGGTGGTCAGGGGGCTGACGGGATATTGTCAGTTCGCAGGGACAACCTAGGGGCCTGAAGGGAGTGAGGGGTCTGGAGCGGGCTATAGCTGACCGAGTCACCTTGAGGCAGTGCTAGTTGGTAGGATGCCAGAAGGGACAGCCTGTTAACTTGGTCAGGAGTCCTGGAGAGGGTCTGCGCTAGGCTGACCAAGACAGGTAGACGCCCCAAGTACTGCATGGCAGAGCCAGCCAGAGTACCTAGCCATTCCAGACACTCACCGTAAGGAGCACAGACTGGGAGGAAGGAGTCAGAGCAGACACTGAGAGAGTGAGCCTAGCCTGAGGTAGTGCAACACTGGGTCACACCTAGATAAGGTACACATGTGGTGGTGCATCTGAGCTAATCTTTATTGTACCGGTGTGGTGGCTGCCCCGCAGAGTGGAGCCTCATGTACGACAACTGTTATGAGAGAGTGGAGGATCCGCGTGGCGCGGAGAACGTAAAATGGCGGACAGAGGCTGATGGGGAGGGCACCCGTGGCGTGCAACCCACTGAAGAGCAGACTGTCGCTGAATTGTCCTTAACGAGTTTGCTCTGGAGCGGAGCAAAGGCCGTGGCTGCCCCGTGTTTATCCTGCCTGGGACAGCGAGGGGCCACCTTTGAAGAGTGTGAGGACATTGCAATAATTGGGGGAGAACCCCGTGAGGAGAGCGAACGAATGGACTTTTTGGGCGCCAAAACCAACCAAAATGGCGGTTCCCGCTTGCTAGGGAAACCGCATGGGCCAGGCGCAGAAAAAATGGCTGCTGCAGGATTTGCACAGAGCTGGCCGGGAATGGCGCGAACAGCAGAGCCCCGCCCTGATGGGGGGCATGGCGCGAAAGCTATGGCTGCGCCGGGATGGACAGTGACTAATTCAGCCCCTGTGCTGAGTCAACCGTTGAGTTTATGGGACCCTCCCCTGATTTCTACCTGGGGGAGTGACTTTCAATTATGGCCTGTGGGGATGCACCCACTGGGCCCAGGGACTGATATCCAGACGGCGCCACTACAAAAAGTAGTTCCGGCCGTGGAGGTGATTTGCAAGCAAAGGTACCTTGTGCAAAAAGCTGCTGCAAGGAGAAGGCGGGAACTAGCCGCGGGAAAGGACTCCAGCTCTGGGGAGGAAATTGGCGCGAAAACGCAGACCGCGCCCACCAGGACTGAGAGAGGTGCGGCCTTAATTAAGGGGCATGATATTCCCCTGTGGGACCCGCCCATTATTGCAACCCCTGGGGGCGGGTTCCAACTCTGTCAGAGAAGGGAGGAGCCGAAGCAGGGAGTGGCGGATCCAGCAACTTCCACCAGTCAGTTGCGAGGAACCACAGAGAAGGAGAGACCTGTACAGGAAGTGACTCCTGTACAAAGAATGGCCTGCTCCTCCACTGTGGGCACTATGGTCTCCACCCAGCCCTACTCAGTGCCCGGCGGGGTGCTGGTGGTGAGGGTGGCCAATACTGAGACGGTGGTCGGGCTCTGCCTACAATGCGGGCTGCCCGGAGGTACTGTGAATACGATGGCACGTTGCCCTCATTGCGGGACTTTGTATCTGTGGCCTATGCCCACATTCGTCCCAATACAGCCTGCTGACCCCCGGTGGATGTGACACGGCGCTCTGCTGAGTCCCCGGGCGCGCTGTGGATCAACCGCGCGAGTCCCGGAGACAGGGGACTGGAGCCGGTCAAGTCGGCTGGGTCACTGGCCATTGAGGCGGCTGGATTAAACCCCGCGACAGGGGCAAAGAGACTTTCACCCCGCCCCGCGACCCCTAGGTCGGGGCGAGGGGACTACTCTGATGAGGACCTTCGTGAGCTGGCGGTAGCAAAAACGGAGCGGAAAAGAACCAGCACTTACCTGTGTCGCGGCGGAGCGGAGTCTCGTGTCGCCGGTGCAGAACCAACCCGAGAGGCGGAGTCCCACGGCCGTGGTGACTTGCAGCGCGGAAGGAGGAGAGGATTCCATCCCGAGCCGACGGAGCGGTGAGATATATCCTTACCCTCCCCAGGCGCCGGTGGTGGCAACGGCGGAGGAAGGCCTAGCCCAGGCCCGAGCGGAGCGGAGAGCAGACCCATCACTTCCGGCGGCGGATGTCGTTGTGGAGGAAGAGATCCCGCTTGGGGATCCATCGCAAGATGGCGGAGTATCCGGTTCCGGTGATGACGTCACTTCCGGCGGAGGTAGCGGAACGACCAGAGAGAGAACCACAACGCCTCGGCGATCGGGCAGTGCTTCCCGATTACCTGTGTCAACACAGAGCTGGCAGGCTGCGAGGAGAGCTGAGACGGGTGAGGCCCAACCAGCGGCACGTCCGCACAATGATACGGGACTATCCGAAGGCAGAGAGCGGGTCGGAACCCCGCGGATGCCCATTACCTGTCCCTACGCCCAAACCCATGCCCTAGATAAAGCCCCTGTCCCAGTCACCTTTTCCCGTGGGTCCACGTCCAGTTTGGGAATGTTGGGAGGGTCCCAGGGAACCGGTGAGGAACGGACTGGGGAGAGACTGAACAGTTACGCTTCAGAGGGGGGTTCCAGGGGTGGAGGGCAACTGGGTATGGCATTGATGGCCCGGTGGGTGCCTAATGTAACCGATTCGGCAGAGGCAAAGGTACCGGGATCATACCTATGGTCCAAGCCTCGCTCGGAAAGAACCGCGGGGATATCTTCTTGGGGGAATGCAGAGGAAGGGAACTCACTAGAGTGGGGGTCTGAGGAACGTAAGGAGACCCGATGGTGGGCGGTGGGGGAATTTACACCGGCCCAGAAGAAGAGGAAGATGCAGGAACGATGGTTTCAGATATGTCAGCATAATATAGAGCCTATGGGGCCTGGGATATTATCTGACCCCGTGGACACAGACGAGCCCCTGTCATGGGTGTTGCCAGGAAGGGCAGGGAATGCCGAGTTAACCAGGAGCAGCCGGGCCGAGAGGGCTATTATAGCTAAGTACAAAGCGCCCCACAGGTTGGAGTACCTGTATGTCCCTGAACCCCTCATGGAAGGAGAAATTGAGTTTAAAATGGGTTCCACTGGTGAGGATAGGGGATATGGTACTGATGAGGAGGAAGGATCAGGGGAAGAAGATTGGGATCCTGGCGGGTTATATGAGAAGTGTCGCACAGAGGGTTACAGCATTGCTGCTTTAAGCCCAGTGGACCATGCTGTGCGCAAGCCACCGTAAGAGGGTATGGTAGTACCACTAATGGATACTCCATAAGGGAGTAACCCTGGTTGTTATACATCTATGTTAGGATGTATCTGTAATGTTTATGATGGAGATATGTACTGTATTCATTTGTACTGCATTATGAGAAAATTTGTGTGATGTTAATTATGTTTTGTGTTGCAGTGCTTCCTGGAAAGAGGTATGCAAATTTAGGTCCCAGCGAGGACGATGGGATTCACCAGGGGGAGAATGTAGCGGTCATGTAAAATGCCTACAGTCATCTCTCCTGCTGGCAGTAAGGCCTGGTAAGTGTGGGCATGCCAGCAGTAATCATGGAGGTTTTCCCTCACACCCTGGTGGGGTGCTCTGTGTATGGCTGGGACTGGTCACATGCTCTGACTCCATGGTTAGTGATGTCAGAGGTGTGTCAGCCTCAGAAGCTTACATAAGGCACAGCACTGTGTTCTAAAGTGAGTTGCTGGAAAGTTCTACCTGAGTGCTGAAAGAGTTGCTGTCTAGTTCAAGTCCAGTTGAGGAAGAGTTCTGTCAGTTATGATATAGACACTTCATGGGAGGCTGTGTCCAGGGACCTGGCACAGGACAGTGATTCCTGCGGGAATAGTGAATCCCTGATCTAGGTGATATACCTATCTAAAGGGAGCACTGGCGAGATGAGCGGCTGAAGATACTCCTTGTGGAGGGCAGTTGCCCTGCCGTGTCAATAAAGATGAGTTCAGCCAGAAACCCTCTCGTGTATCTATCTGGAATGAGTGTACAGAGAGGAGCACCACGGAGGAGTTCCTCGCCAGGATCATCCCCTTGCGGACGCAGGGACCCTGGTGAGGTGGAGGC